>NC_069499.1:257387528-257687528 GCF_027579735.1 Bombina bombina | reverse complement strand
ATTGGAATATCGTGATACACACAATTGTAAATCTATTCTAAAGATTTTCAAATTATACTCATGACACGGATGCTCAATTACGCTTTTAATTATTGCGCAATGCTCATGGAAGATATAATGTATAGAGACGTGAACATGGGTTTGCTGTAACAGTGGCATTACTTTAGACATTTTTGTCAAATGTATACAATAATTAGTATAAATGTGAAGAATACAGTATCCTGATTTTCAATCTTAAAAATTACAAAAGCTATACTAGCAATATAAAAATAAAAAATGTCCGCTCAATGTCTAACAATGACAATGCAAGAAGGCATAAAATGACTTAAAGGGACAGACAACAACATAATAGCTTGAAAAAAATATACATGATCTCTTTATTTATAAGTACATTTTTGAAAACCATGAACTCACGTGAAGAATTATAATGTTTAACTTTGTCAATTTGAAAAACAATGTATGATTGTTCGTGTCAAAGTTCTGATTTGTATTAAAGGGACACTGAACCCAAATTTTTTCTTTCGTGATTCAGATAGAGCATGCAATTTTAAGCAACTTTCTAATTTACTCCTATTGTCAATTGTTCTTCGTTTTCTTGCTATCTTTATTTGAAAAAGAATGCATCTGAGCTTTTTTTTGGTTCAGTCCTTTGGACAGCACTTTTTATTGGTGGATGAATTTATCCACCAATCAGCAAGAACAACCCAGGTTGTTCACCAAAAATGGGCCGGCATCTAAACTTACATTTTTGAATTTCAAATAAAGATACCAAGAGAATGAAGAAAATTTGATAATAGGAGTAAATTAGGAAGTTGCTTAAAATGTCATGCTCTATCTGAATCACAAAAGAAAAAATTGGGTTCAGTGTCCCTTTAATGATATACAATCCTGATTGAATATTTTACAGAGATGGATGTTGGTGCTGGACCCTCTGGCCCGGGTTTGTCCCAGTCTGGTATGTCTCATTATACTTTACTTTTGTCTTACAAATTTGGACATAACATTGCCTAGTCCATTCACATTGATCTATATTAACATGGATCCTCTAATTCAATTTCAAGTGTTTTTAAAACGAAGAATCATGGTTCAGAGATTGAATTCCATTGTAATACAAATCACAATGTATTAGTATTTGAAGATATTCCTCTGATTCTTGCTATCTTTATTTGAATGTAATATTAGGGTCTTGACCATTTTGTATTCTACACCTGGGTAGTGCTTGACATTTGGTGGCTACATTTAGACAACACTAACACAGTTTTACACATGTGTAGAATATATAAATATACATCTCATATGCTTTGATATTTTCTTCTTATCATTAAGAGAGAAGGATAATTAAATATTCATGATGATAGGAGTAAATTATATATATTTTAGAAATTACATGCTCTCTCTGATTCATTACATCAACATATAGAATAGCAATTCATTTAGAGGGACATTCTCAAATATTGGTATTGAATTTATCTATAGATAAACAATATCTTTAGTAATCATTACACTGTTTTGATGAAACAATACTGTGATTTAAATCACATCTTTCACTCTCAGACTACCTTTATATATAAGCAAATTCTAACAGCACCATGATGACATAGTTTAAAATATATCTTGCGTTGTGATCAATATATGTTGTGTCAGAAACCAGATTACTGTACATTGCACAAATGTATATATGTGTCACATGTATTATGCTCTAGTTGTCAACAGTTGTTATTCAAAGTGTTATCTGTCTGGATTCTTTTACAAAGAGGGACCAATACTCAATTGTAGATATGCCATAGATTAATATAAGAATTGTCTGTCTAATATTTTAAGAAATCGGACATATGTGAAAGACATAATTTTCTTTCCACTCAACTTGATAAACTAATACATATATTTTTCATACAAAGAGAGAAGCGCTCTACCAGGAACGAACAACAGCTCAGTGGCTTGTTCTATGGCGATTTACCACCCGGAAGCAGCCTCTTTTAGACCAGTGTGCTTTTCACAGAAGAAAACTTTCCTGAAGTATATCAGTCTGATCCTGCCAATTAAGGTCAGTCCAGCCCCGAAATACCAGGCAATTCTCCTCTGAACAAGGAACATGACAACCCCAGACGATCGTTTCGGCCTCCTATGGGCCTCGTCAGTGAGGTGCAGCCACATTCCTCTAAGCACACTGGGCAAGGAGTCCACGTCTGGTTTCCCCCATCACCCATAGGGAGACTTCCCCAGGGTCATAATAATTTGCATACAAAGAGAGAAGCGCTCTACCAGGAATGAACAACAGCTCAGTGGCTTGTTCTATGGCGATTTACCACCCGGAAGCAGCCTCTTTTAGACCAGTGTGCTTTTCACAGAAGAAAACTTTCCTGAAGTATATCAGTCTGATCCTGCCAATTAAGGTCAGTCCAGCCCCGAAATACCAGGCAATTCTCCTCTGAACAAGGAACATGACAACCCCAGACGATCGTTTCGGCCTCCTATGGGCCTCGTCAGTGAGGTGCAGCCACATTCCTCTAAGCACACTGGGCAAGGAGTCCACGTCTGGTTTCCCCCATCACCCATAGGGAGACTTCCCCAGGGTCATAATAATTTGCATACAAAGAGAGAAGCGCTCTACCAGGAACGAACAACAGCTCAGTGGCTTGTTCTATGGCGATTTACCACCCGGAAGCAGCCTCTTTTAGACCAGTGTGCTTTTCACAGAAGAAAACTTTCTTGAAGTATATCAGTCTGATCCTGCCAATTAAGGTCAGTCCAGCCCCGAAATACCAGGCAATTCTCCTCTGAACAAGGAACATGACAACCCCAGACGATATATTTTTCATATTAGTGGTCTAGTCACATTTCAAAAGATATTATTTCTAATATTTTAGAATAATTTTATTTTGAATACCAAATATGTATATTTAAAGTTGATGTACAAATTTACATAATATTTATTTATATCATTTATAGATCTAGTTATTGTGACAGACTCTGAGGGATCCAGCACTGACACAGACCTGCTTTGCAGGGTTCTGTTAAGTCCATTGACTCATTCATATGTCATTAAAGGTGTCATTTTCAAAAATATTCGGATCATGATTATGATGAAGCATTCTATTTAAAAAAAAACTTAGAATGGACTCCTCTAATTATATATATATATATATATATATATATATATATATATATATATATTTTAATATTAAGATCTCAAAACTTCTTAGTCTACACCTTTGTGCTTCAGAACATGGCTAGCACATGTTGATATTTTGAATAAATGTAGACAACAATCATCAAGCGATACACACATGAGAACTATTAAATGTTCCATGTACTGTGCTTTTTGCCTGATTTTCAAAATACAATCACATTTAATTATTAATCATCGATAATTACTGTATATATTTTATTTCATTTGCATGCTCCATCAAAATTATGACATTCCTAACTTTGATTCAGTATCTCTTTAATGCAACATTGATGTGTGTCCTTGAGCACCAGTAACACATGTTATAATATTTGATAATAACGTGTACACAACATGTTATGTTTTACAGATATTGATGTAACAACATATGTGATGGAGGAAGAAGTGACTTCCTCGGATTCTGATGGTACGTCAAATATATATAACATGTATCTAACGTGCATCATTGTTTCCAAATCATACTATTGAAGAAAAATAAAGTCTACAGCTTTGTCCCATTAAAATCCATTATTTTTTCAATACACTACTGACCCCCTTTCTATATTATGCAGCATGAACATATGTTTTTATTTCTTTTCCTATTTATGTATGAATTGACATGAATGACATCATGATGTCACATGCATATTACATCCAAACCCCTAATAATCATCTATGATTGTACAGAGAGTCATTGCTATTCATCTGAGTGCCTAGATGCAGACCATCTCATTATGTCATCATTGTTCTGAGCTTCTCAGCCACTTCTAAGTATACATAAAACATAATCGTGTTGAAATTCATTGATTTAATTTTATGATGTATTATATGTAAATGGATTTGCAAATGATTTATGTGTAGAGTGTCCATTTCACTCAAACAAACATTATATTCCTCTAACCTAGAAAATGCAATTCTGAATGTGTCTATTAATATTGGGATGACATGCATTTAATCCTAATGTAAAATAGATATTCACAAAACATACTCTGTAAAAGTAATGTCAGATAGATACCATTCTATTCTTAATATTTAATATGAACAGTAGTATCTACCGTGTATAGATTCTGAATAGTAATTGATTGAACCATCAAGCTTAAAATAATTCTATCTAAGATTACAATGGTAATCATCTTAATCTATATGGTAATCAGTGATTACCTTGTTTCAAAGGCTATGTGCAGTGGCCATTTAGATTTGATTATATTACACACTCCCATATTATCCAATTGTTGGAGTCTCCAAAGTCAATCCACGGCATGTGTCTGAAAGAACTCTATGGCGTTTCAATCTCAAATGCATACATGCGTACTGATATATTATCAAAAAGAGAAATATCATATTATAAAATCATAAAGATTAGCACATAATGTTGACTTTGTATTAATCAAATGTTCCATGAAAAATACCATTGAATAATCAGAGTTTCAAGGATCAATTAAATATTATTATTAATTAGACTTGCTTCCAATCAATCAATACCTTTAAACATAGTCAGTATTGTGACTTTGTATAAATATTTATGAGAAAAAGAATACAGAATTTAAATGATGGTGAATATTGATTTCTCTCAAGATAATAATATATTTTCATATTATATATGTATTTATAAAATTGTATTATATATTTTAGATGGAACTTCCACATCTGGGCATCAGCCTCCCGGCTCTTCCCATCCTGACCCCTCTCCCGGCCCTTCCTGTCCTGACCCCTCTCCCAGCCCTTCCCCTTAAGAAATCCTTGCCCTCCCTTGCCACTCTCCCCGTTTTGCCCGTCCTGCTTACACCCCACCGGCACAGCCACCAAATCCCCCAGCCCAATGCTCCCCAACTATGCAGGCTCCACCGGAGCAGGAACCCAAACCCCAACCGTGCCCCATCCCTCCCCCTTGTCCCATCCCTCGCCCCATCCCTCCCCAACAACACTTTAATCCTAATCCCCACCTTCATTGTCCTGGGTGTCGGATTGTCCTTCCCAGCCACTGATGTAAGTATCATTAAAAATCAACATTAAAACATACATTCTTAAAGGGACATTATGCTGATCTAATTATAAATAAATTGATTTTGAATAGAAAATGTTTTTTTATAAACCTTTTCTTTATTTGATTAACGTGAATCTTTCCGATTTTCAGTTTTTTAAATCAACATCCACATTTTCTAATATCTAAATTAGATTGGCTAGATGTTGGATATCTATTATGTATATATGCCAATATTTTGGATACGTTATCACCGCCCTTTTCACAGTGTGTCAAAAACTAAAGAAATACTTTTTTTCAAGATTGATAGGGTTTTGATTTTCCTTAATATCTTAGTGGTTTATCTCTGAAGAACATATTTAATGTGTAAATCTTCTCTATAGCATATTTTATTATAATAATGATTTTTATTTTAATTAGTACAATGTCTCTTTGTTCTATTTTTATTATGTTCTGTAATTATTATTAATTTGTAATGTTTATTTTTTTTAGGTTGTGACTCAGCATGGTTAACGCTAGAGGCTCTAGCTCGGATTGAGCAAACCATGCTGAGTTTCAATCAGTTGCTAGAAAGGATGCATGACACCATGCGTATCCACCTGCGGCTTCATCGCTTGACTCTAGCCAGAATAATGTGGTTAGAGGCAATGCATGAAGCTGCAGCTGGAGGGTCACAGGACGATGAAAGTGATGCTGATGTCCTGTAAGTGGAGGATCCGGAGATGGCCCGAGGGAGAACTAATAACTACTCCATACACATGTTGTTATTTTGTTTTTTGTATTTGTTGCCATTTGGCCTATTTTGGTTTTATTGTTGTGCCTGTTGGACTATTTCACCTTGTCAGATTTATACTAAGGGGCCATGTTGGGCTTTGTTTGCCCTTCTCAACTCCCTCCAAGGACTGTGATTCACTATGTCACCTTGTTAGATGGCTCCAAAGGGGCTGTGTTGGCATTTGTTTGCCCTTGTCAACTCCCTCCAAGGACTGTGATACACTATGTCACCTTGTCAGATGGCTCCAAAGGGGCTGTGTTGGCCTTTGTGTGCCCTTGTCAACTCCCTCCAAGGACTGTGATGCACTATGTCACCTTGTCAGATGGCTCCAAAGGGGCTGTGTTGGCCTTTGTTTGCCCTTGTCAACTCCCTCCAAGGACTGTGATGCACTATGTCACCTTGTCAGATGTCTCCAAAGGGGCTGTTTTCTCATTCTGAGTTGTTTTATGACATTCATAAATAATATTTATCATAATAAAAAGAATGTCATTAAACTGTTATGTTTCTTCTTTATTTATTAATGTAATTTCTAATAAAATATATATTATGTTGATAATCCTTAAAAGATGCTGACCACAAATCTTAATTTATGGATATGCAATCATAATGAACATTTTATAATTATTACTTTTGACATCAACATACACATATAATATCTTTAAAACAGACTTATCTGAATGTTGACACATATATTCCAATTTTCCTTACATCTTGATGTAGTAGTATAACCAAAGAAATCACTGTGTGTAATGCACACATTTTTGATGATTAATCTCTTGCTATTACTTGTGATTAGATTTAATTATACACAATATGTTGCTACATAGGTAACATATAATGTATAAACAATCCACATTTTTGTAATGTATATAGTAGCATTATTTTTGTTAAACCCTGCTGCTTCCAAGATATTTCAGAATCTTCCTAATAATTGTAATGAAAACAGAATTTATGCTTACCTGATAAATTACTTTCTCCAACGGTGTGTCCGGTCCATGGCGTCATCCATAACTTGTGGGAATATTCTCTTCCCCAACAGGAAATGGCAAAGAGCACAGCAAAAGCTGTCAATATAGTCCCTCCTAGGCTCCGCCCACCGCAGTCATTTGACCGACGGACAGGAGAAAAAAAAGAAAAAACAATAGGGTGCCGTGGTGACTGTAGTTAAAGAAAGAAATTTATCAAACCTGATTAAAAAACCAGGACGGGCCGTGGACCGGACACACCGTTGGAGAAAGTAATTTATCAGGTAAGCATAAATTCTGTTTTCTCCAACATTGGTGTGTCCAGTCCACGGCGTCATCCATATCTTGTGGGAACCAATACCAAAGCTTTAGGACACGGATGAAGGGAGGGAGCCAATCAGGTTACCTAAACAGAAGGCACCACGGCTTGCAAAACCTTTCTCCCAAAAATAGCCTCCGAAGAAGCAAAAGTATCAAATTTGTAGAATTTGGCAAAAGTGTGCAGGGAAGACCAAGTCGCTGCCTTACATATCTGATCAACAGAAGCCTCGTTCTTGAAGGCCTATGTGGAAGCCACAGCCCTAGTAGAGTGAGCTGTGATTCGTTTGGGAGGCTGCCGTCCGGCAGTCTCGTAAGCCAATCGGATGATGCTTTTCAGCCAAAAGGAAAGAGAGGTAGCAGTAGCTTTTTGACCTCTCCTCTTGCCAGAATAAACGACAAACAGAGAAGACGTTTGTCTGAAATCCTTTGTTGCTTCTAAATAGAACTTTAAAGCACGTACTACATCTAAATTATGTAACAAACGTTCCTTCTTTGAAACTGGATTCGGACACAAAGAAGGCACAACTATTTCCTGGTTAATATTCTTGTTGGAAACAACCTTTGGAAGGAAACCAGGTTTAGTACGCAAAACAACCTTATCTGAATGGAACACCAGATAGGGCGGATTACACTGCAGAGCAGATAACTCAGAAACTCTTCTAGCAGAAGAAATAGCAACCAAAAACAGAACTTTCCAAGATAACATTTTGATATCTATGGAATGTAGAGGTTCAAACGGAACCCCTTGAAGAACTGAAAGAACTAAATTCAGACTCCAGGGAGGAGTCAAAGGTCTGTAAACAGGCTTGATCCTGACCAAAGCCTGAACAAAAGCTTGAACATCTGGCACAGCTGCCAGTTGTTTGAGTAACAAGACAGATAAAGCAGAAATCTGTCCTTTTAGAGAACTCGCTGATAATCCCTTATCCAAACCTTCTTGTAGAAAGGAAAGGATCCTAGGAATTTTAAACTTACTCCATGAGAATCCCTTGGATTCACACCAACAGATATATCTTTTCCATATTTTATGGTAAATTTTTCTAGTTACAGGTTTTCTGGCTTGTATCAGAGTATCTATCACAGAATCCGAAAACCCACGCTTAGATAAAATCAAGCGTTCAATTTCCAAGCCATCAGCTGGAGAGAAACTAGATTTGGATGTTCGAATGGACCCTGTACTAGAAGATCATTTCTCAAAGGTAGCCTCCATGGTTGAGCCGATGACATATTCACCAGGTCTGCATACCAAGTCCTGCGTGGCCACGCAGGAGCTATCAAAATCGCAGAGGCCCTCTCCTGTTTGATCCTGGCTACCAGCCTGGGAATGAGAGGAAACGGTGGAAACACATAAGCTAGGTTGAAGGTCCAATGCGCTACTAATGCATCCACTAGGGTCACCTTGGGATCCCTGGATCTGGACCCATAGCAAGGAACCTTGAAGTTCTGACGAGACGCCATCAGATCCATGTCCGGAATGCCCCATAATTGGGTCAACTGGGCAAAAATCTCCGGGTGGAGCTCCCACTCCCCCGGATGGAATGTCTGATGACTCAGGTAATCCGCCTCCCAGTTTTCCACTCCTGGGATGTGGATCGCAGATAGGTGGCAGGAGTGATCCTCCGCCCATTTGATGATTTTGGATACCTCTCTCATCGCCAGGGAACTCCTTGTTCCCCCCTGATGGTTGATGTAAGCAACAGTCGTCATGTTGTCTGATTGGAATCTTATGAATCTGGCCTTTGCTAGTTGAGGCCAAGCCCTGAGAGTATTGAATATCGCTCTCAGTTCCAGAATGTTTATCGGGAGAAGAGACTCTTCCCGAGACCATAGACCCTGAGCTTTCAGGGAGTCCCAGACCGCGCCCCAGCCCACTAGACTGTCGTCGGTCGTGACGATGACCCACTCTGGTCTGCGGAAGCTCATTCCCTGGGACAGGTGATCCTGGGTTAGCCACCAATGGAGTGAGTCTCTGGTCTTCTGATCTACTTGAATCACTGGAGACAAGTCTGTATAATCCCCATTCCACTGTTTCCGCATGTACAGTTGTAATGGTCTTAGATGAATTCGCGCAAAAGGAACTATGTCCATTGCTGCAACCATCAACCCTACTACTTCCATGCACTGAGCTATGGAAGGTCGTGGAACAGAGTGAAGAACTTGACAAGCGTTTAGAAGTTTTGACTTTCTGACATCTGTCAGGAAAATCTTCATTTCTAAAGAATCTATTATTGCCCCCAAGAAGGGAACTCTTGTCGACAGAAACAGGGAACTTTTTTCTATGTTCACCTTCCACCCGTGAGATCTGAGAAAGGCCAGAACGATGTCTGTGTGAGCCTTTGCCTTTGAAAGAGACGACGCTTGTATCAGAATGTCGTCCAAGTAAGGTGCCACTGCAATGCCCCTTGGTCTTAGAACCGCTAGAAGGGACCCGAGCACCTTTGTGAAAATCCTTGGAGCAGTGGCTAGCCCGAATGGGAGAGCCACAAACTGGTAATGTTTGTCCAGAAAGGCGAACCTTAGGAACTGATGATGATCTTTGTGGATAGGAATATGTAGATACGCATCCTTTAGATCCACGGTAGTCATAAATTGACCCTCCTGGATTGTAGGTAAAATCGTTCGAATAGTTTCCATTTTGAACGATGGCACTCTGAGAAATTTGTTTAGAATCTTTAAATCCAGAATTGGTCTGAAGGTTCCCTCTTTTTTGGGAACTACAAACAGATTTGAGTAAAACCCCAGTCCTTGTTCCACAGTTGGAACTGGGTGTATCACTCCCATTTTTAACAGGTCTTCTACACAATGTAAGAATGCCTGTCTCTTTATTTGGTTTGAAGATAAGTGAGACATGTGGAACCTTCCCCTTGGGGGTAGTTCCTTGAATTCCAGAAGATAACCCTGAGAAACTATTTCTAGTGCCCAGGGATCCTGAACATCTCTTGCCCAAGCCTGAGCAAAGAGAGAGAGTCTGCCCCCTACTAGATCCGGTCCCGGATCGGGGGCTACTCCATCATGCTGTTTTGGTAGCAGCAGCAGGCTTCTTGGCCTGCTTACCCTTGTTCCAGCCTTGCATCGGTTTCCAAGCTGGTTTGGTTTGCGAAGCATTACCCTCTTGTCTAGAGGCTGCAGAGTTGGAGGCCGGTCCGTTCCTGAAATTGCGAAAGGAACGAAAATTAGACTTATTCTTGGCCTTGAAAGGCCTATCTTGTGGGAGGGCATGGCCCTTACCCCCAGTGATGTCTGAGATAATCTCTTTCAATTCTCGCCCAAAAAGGGTTTTACCCTTGAAAGGGATATTAAGCAATTTTGTCTTGGAAGATACATCCGCTGACCAAGACTTTAGCCAGAGCGCTCTGCGCGCCACAATTGCAAACCCTGAATTTTTCGCCGCTAATCTAGCTAACTGCAAAGCGGCATCTAAAATAAAGGAATTAGCTAACTTAAGTGCGTGAATTCTGTCGATAACCTCCTCATACGGAGTCTCTCTACTGAGCGACTTTTCTAGTTCCTCGAACCAGAACCACGCTGCTGTAGTGACAGGAATAATGCACAAAATAGGTTGCAGGAGGTAACCTTGCTGTACAAAAATCTTTTTAAGCAAACCCTCCAATTTTTTATCCATAGGATCTTTGAAAGCACAATTATCCTCGATAGGAATAGTAGTGCGCTTGGCTAGTGTAGAAACTGCCCCCTCGACCTTAGGGACTGTCAAAAACACCACATACTCTTCACCATCTCCGTGGAGATGCTGCTTGTTCAGCGTCAAAGAGAATGACTGGGGTGGGCGGAGCCTAGGAGGGACTATATGGACAGCTTTTGCTGTGCTCTTTGCCATTTCCTGTTGGGGAAGAGAATATTCCCACAAGTTATGGATGACGCCGTGGACCGGACACACCAATGTTGGAGAAATATATACTTACTACCAACAATGGATTAAATTGCATATATCAGAGTATTATGTTATATAGCATTACATTATGTGAAGCTGTGCATTACATGAAACAAACACACTTCATAGATAACAATATAGCACATACTCTATTTTTTAAAATATAAATACGCTTGTTATTGACATGCTATCAGGGTTTTCTCCCTGTTGTGTTTGCTGGCGGCCATTTTACTCACCTCTCTTCCTGACTATGGTGCATTGTGGGGGATGCTGCTCATTTCCTGCACTTCCTTTTATGGCCAGACTGGTGTGCATCATCCATATGAGACAGGATGCAGTCTCAGAATTGTGATGTCATCACTTATTATTTAAAGGGCCTCTGTTCAGTATGCTTTGCCCTTGCGTTGTCTCAGACCTGTTTGTGAGAGTTCCTGTGTATTACCTGGTTGCCTGACGTCCTTCCTGGTTCCTGATCCCTGGCTTGTTCCTGACTCTGCTGTTTTCCTTGTTCTTTATTCTGGCTCGTCTGACTATTCGCTTTGGCTCCTGACTTGGCTCGTCTGACTACCAGCCCTGGTTTTGACTCCTGGTTTGTTATTTGACTTGTGGACTTTTTCTTATTTTTTGCTATTAATAAAGGTGTGATTATTTTTGCACTTCTCGTCTCTGTCTGATTCCTGGCACCCTGACATCACACAAAGGCCATGAATCCTGATGGTGCTAATAATCCACCTTTACCTGCCATAATTTCCAGGATGGATGAACAGGATCAACGTTTGGATCAATTTGCACTAGCCCTGCAAACCTTGCTGACTTGAACTGCACATTTGGACCAAAGTGTCCCGCAAGTTATGGCTGCTCCTGTTTCCGCTGCTGCACCTAGTCCTACCAGGAGCATATCCGGTTCTGCACCTTTACCTCAGCGATATGGAGGCGATCCTATTCAGTGCAGAGGGTTTTTGAACCAGGTGGGCATGAGATGTTACCTCAGGCGTTTCCCTCTGACAGAGCTAAGGTGGGGTTTCTCATCTCATTACTCTCTGACACAGCTCTTGCCTAGGCTAATCCCTTGTGGGAGATTAATAAACCTGTGATTTCAAATTACCCTGAATTTGTGGCCTCCTTTCGAAGGGTATTTGATGTTCTGGCTCGCTCCTCCTCTGCTGCTAAACGACTCATGTCCATTCAGCAAGGTACAAGATCTGTTGCTCAGTATGCTATTTAGTTCCGTATGCTTGCTGCAGAGGTAGGTTGTAACAATGAAGCCCTTGTTGCCGCCTTCTTTCATGGGCTCTCTGATGCGATTAAAGACGAAGTTGCTGCCAGAGATTTACCAGAGGATCTCAAGACATTGGTGTCTTTTTTGATCCTAACTGACATCAGACTCAGAGAGAGGCCCTCTTTCAAGGAGTGCTTGCGGAAGCCTTCTGTTCTGTTGTCTCCTATGCGTTTGTTCCCACCCATGCCCCCTCTCCTCCCATGCCTCCTGGTCCCGAGTCACCAGGTACTGCTGAGCTGATGCAGCTGGGATTCACGCATCTCTCCGCGGCGGAGAGGGCCTTTAGGAGGAGGGAGGGACTCTGCCTCTATTGTGGGTTACAGGGCCACCTTTTAAAGTCTTGTCCTACACGGCCAGGAAATGCTCACACCTAAGGTCCTGTCGGGGGCAGACCTTGGGTGGTTTATCCTCATCCCCGGAACCACTTAAGGAGAAACCTTTAGTCACGGTTGTCATTCCTGGGTGGACTCCTCCGTAGTCACTCAGGCTCTTGTTGACTCCGGTGCTGCGGGCTATTTCATTAACAGTGCTTTTGTATCAAAGCACTCCATTCCTGTTTTGCCTCGGTCCGTTCCACTTGCTATTGAGGCCATTGATGGCAGGCCCCTTCAGCCCACACTCGTTACTCACAAAACTGCTCCATTGTCCATGGCTGTTGGGGCTCTTCATTTTGAATCCCTCCAGTTCCAGGTGATAAACTCTCTGCATTTTCCAGTTGTTCTGGGTTATCCCTGGCTCCAAAAGCATAATCCCAGTCTTGACTGGCGCAGGTCCGAAATTTTGTCATGGTCCCCGCAATGTATTTCCACTTGTCTTTGGAAACCAGTTAAAGTCTTGTGCACTTCTTCGGTATCTTAATTGCCAGAGGAGTACCGAGAGTTCCTATACGTGTTTGACAAGGTGTGTGCCAGTACATTGCCTCCTCACCGGTCTTACGATTGTGCTATAGACCTGCAACCCGGAGCCATTCCTCCTCGGGGCCGGGTGTACCCTCTGTCTGTTGCAGAGAATTGTGCTATGGAGGAGTATGATGCCGATGCTCTGTCGCGGGGGATCATCTGCAAATCCTGCTCTCCTGCAGGGGCTGGCTTCTTCTTTGTGAAGAAAAAGGGTGGCAAGTTAAGACTTTGGCCCCTATTTATTAAAGGTCTTGCGGACCTGATCTGACACTGCGGATCAGGTCAGACCTCGCTGAATTCAGACCTCGCTGAATGCGGAGAGCAATACACTCTCCATATTCAGCATTGCACCAGCAGCTCACAAGAGCTGCTTGTGCAACGCCGCCCCCTGCAGACTCACGGCCAGCAAGGGGGTGTCAATCAACCCGATCGTACTCGATCTGGTTGATTTCTGGCGATTCCTTTCCGCCTGCTCAGAGCAGTTGGACAGGGTTATGGAGAAGCGGTCTTTAGATAACTTGTGTTTCTGGCGAGTCTGAAGGCCCACAAACTCCCTATGGAACTTGTTAAATGGGCCCCCATGTATCGATTATAGGGGTCTTAATCGTCTTACCATTAAGAATGCTTACCCTATTCCGCTTATTACGGAACTCTTTGACCGCCTCAAGGGAGCTACGGTCTTTACTAAACTTGATTTGAAAGGAGCGTACAATCTCGTTAGGATTAAGGAAGGCCATGAATGGAAAACAGCATTTAACACCAGAAGTGGGCATTATGAGTATCTTGTAATGCCCTTTGACCTATGTAATGCTCCTGCTGTTTTTCAGGAATTTATTAATGATGTCCTACGAGATATGTTGCAACAGTGTGTTGTTGTGTACTTAGACAACATCCTCATACACTCACCCACACTTGAGGCTCACCGTTCTGATGTTACACAGGTTCTTCAGAGAGTACATGAGAACGGCCTGTTTTGTAAACTCGAGAAATGCGAGTTCCATCAGACTCAAGTAACCATGGATCCTGACAAGTTATCTGCAGTTCTGCAGTGGCCTCGCCCAGTTGGTCTTCGGTCTATTCAACGTTTTTTGGGGTTAACCAATTACTATAGAAAGTTTATTAAAATCTTTTCTTCCTTGGTCAAACCTATCACAGACATGACCCGTAAAGAGAATGATCCACTCGATTGGTCACCTACTGCCATTAAGGCCTTTGATAGTCTTAAGAATGCCTTTGCTGCCGCTCCAATTCTGGCTCATCCTAACCCTGTCCTGCCTTTCGTTCTTGAGGTTAATGCGTCTGAGACTGGGGTAGGTGCCCTCTTGTCTAAATGTCCTACGCTTGATGGTTCCTTGCATCCATGTGGTTTCTTCTCTAAGAAATTGTCTCCAGCGGAGTGCAATTATGAAATTGGCGACAGGGAATTACTAGCCATAATTTTGGCACTTAAGGAATGGAGGCATCTTCTCGAGGGTACTAGTGTGCCAGTGCTCATTCTTACTGACCACAAGAATTTAACTTATCTATCTGAAGCAAAATGTTTGTCGCCCCGACAGGCCAGGTGGACGCTATTTTTGTCTCAGTTTAATTATGTGGTCTCCTACATGGCTGGTAGTAAGAATGTTAGGGCTGATGCCCTCTCTCGACAATTTTCGCCTTTGTCCAAGGAGGAGTCTGTACCTACTCCTGTTATACCTCCTGACCATATTTTGGCTACCATACGTACTAATTTGACTTCTCCCTTGGGGGAGGAGATCCTGGCTGCACAAACCAATGCACCTCCTGAGAAACCTAGTGGTAAGTGTTTTGTTCCTGAGATTCTTTGAACTAAACTTTTGCACATTTACCACTATCCTAAAGCCGCAGGTCACCCAGGCAAGAACCAAATGATTTGGTCTGTCACTCGACAATTCTGGTGGCCAGGTCTTCGTTCTGATGTTGCTGCATATGTTGCCTCCTGCTCAGTTTGTGCAGAGAATAAGACTCCTCAACATCTTCCTGTGGGTCTTCTTCAACCTATTGCTAATGGTGAGCATCCTTGGACACATCTTTCCATGGACTTCATTGTTGAGCTCCCTGTTTCCAAGGGCAATACTGTTATCCTTGTGGTGGTTGACCATTTTTCTAAAATGTCACATTGCATTCCCTTGATGAAGCTGCCTACTGTTCAGGAGCTTGCTTCAATTTTTGCCCGGGAGGTCTTCCATTTACATGGGTTACCCAAGGAGATTGTGTCAAACCGGGGTAGCCAGTTTGTCTCCATATTTTGGCGTTCCTTTTGTGCTCAAATGGGGATCCAGCTTTCCTTTTGCTTAGCATATCACCCTCAATCCAATAGGGTTGTGGAATGGTCTAATCAAGCTCTGGAACAATTCCTCCGTTTTAATGTCTCAGATCACCACAATAATTGGTCTGAACTGTTACCTTGGGCAGAGTTTGCTCGTAATAGTGCTATTAATGCTTCCTCCAAGTTATCCCTGTTCATGGCGAATTATGGGTTTCAACCATCCTTGTTGCCCGATTCGTTCATGTCTCAGGGTATTCCGGCTTTGGAGGAGCATCTCCGGCAACTCCGTTCCACGTGGGTGCAGATTCAGGATTGCCTTCATCGTTCTATGCAGCGCCAAAAGTTCCAGGCTGATCGTAGGCGTCTGCCCGCACCTTCCTACCAGGTTGGTGAGAGAGTTGGGCTGTCCTCCCGCAACTTGAAACTTCATGTGCCTTCCAATAAATTGGCTCCCCGTTATGTTGGTCCTTTTCGAATATTCCGACGGGTTAATCCTGTGGCCTACGCTCTAGACCTTCCTTCTGCTATGCGCATCTCCAATGTTTTTCATGTCTCCCTCTTGAAACCATTGGTTTGTAATCGGTTTACCACTGTGTTGCCTCGTCCCTGTCCTATCTTTGTTGACAACCATGATGAGTATGTGGTCAGCAGCATTATTGACTCTTGTATGTCCAGGGGCCATGTACAGTATTTGGTTCACTGGAGGGGCTACGGTCCGGAGGAGCATTCTTGGGTTCCCTCGTCTGATGTTCATGCTCCCGCCCTCCTCCGTGCCTTCCATGCCCGTTTCCCCAATAAGCCTTTTGTCCTCGCGCAGGGGAGGGGTCATTGAGGGGAAGGTACTGTCAGGGTTTTCTTCCTGTTGTGTTTGCCATTTTACTCACCTCTCTTCCTGACTATAGTGCATTGTGGGGGATGCTGCTCATTTCCTGCACTTCCTTTTATATCCAGACTGGTGTGCATCATCCATGTGAGACAGGATGCAGTCTCAGAACTGTGATGTCATCACTTATTATTTAAAGGGCCTCTGTTCAGTATGCTTTGCCTTTGCATTGTCTCAGACCTGTTTGTGAGAGTACCTGTGTATTACCTGGCTGCCTGACGTCTTTCCTGGTTCCTGATCCCTGGCTTGTTCCTGACTCTGCTGTTTTCCTTGTTCCTGATTCCAGCTCGTCTGACTATTCGCTTTGGCTCATGACTCGGCTCGTCTGACTACCAGCTGTGGTTTTGACTCGTTTGATTTGTGGACTTTTTATTCTTTTTTGCTATTAATAAAGGTGTGATTATTTTTGCACTTCTCGTCTCTGTCTGATTCCTGGCAAAAGTGTTAAATCCATTCTTTGATTGGATGACGTTTTTATGAGATCTCGGATGCGCCATATTGCATAAGACATCTCATGCAAAGGTGTTAAATCCGTCCTTTGATTAGATGACATTTTTACTCAATCTCAGATGCGCCATGTTGTGTAAAACGTCTCATTCAAAGGTGTTAAATCCGTCTTTTGATTGGATGATGTTTTTACGCGATCTCAGATGCACCATGTTGCGTAAGACGTCTCATGTAAAGGTGTTAAATCCGTCCTTTGATTGAATTACATTTTTACGCGATCTCGGATGTGCCATGTTGTATAAGACGGCTCATGCAAAGGTGTTAAATCTGTCCTTTGATTGAATGATGTTTTTACACAATCTCAGATGCGCTATGTTTCGTAAGACGTCACATGCAAATCTCAGATGCGCCATGTTGTGTAAAATGTCTCATTCAAAGGGGTTAAATCTGTCCTTTGAATGGATGACGTTTTTACTCGATCTCGGATGCACCATGTTGTGTAAGACGTCTCATGCAAAGGTGTTTAATCTGTCCTTTAATTGGATGACTTTTTTACGCGATCTCAGATGCGCCATCTTGCATAAGACGTCACATGCAAAGGTGTTAAATCCTTCCTTTGATTGGATGATGTTGTCCCGCAATATACGATTCACCATGTTTGTGAATGAGAACACAAGTTTGAAACCATGATTTTTTTGGATTATGGATTGTGTCAATCATGTACATTGTTGAAACATAGATGATAAAGAGCAAATAAATATATATTGCTTGCTGTTTTGTGGAAGAAACGAATGAATGCAATGTGTTTTTGATCCCGAATATATTTTGAGGCAAGTGCTAATCCATGAATGCTCAACGATTAATATACTCCATCTTGTTTAATATGTTTGTCAACAATATTTTAAATTTACCAAATATTTATTGTGTTGTGCAACTGCCCCCTCCAACGAGTTCTCCTAGGAAAGCTTTAGGACACGGATGAAGGGAGGGAGCCAATCAGGTTACCTAAACAGAAGGCACCACGGCTTGCAAAACCTTTCTCCCAAAAATAGCCTCCGAAGAAGCAAAAGTATCAAATTTGTAGAATTTGGCAAAAGTGTGCAGGGAAGACCAAGTCGCTGCCTTACATATCTGATCAACAGAAGCCTCGTTCTTGAAGGCCTATGTGGAAGCCACAGCCCTAGTAGAGTGAGCTGTGATTCGTTTGGGAGGCTGCCGTCCGGCAGTCTCGTAAGCCAATCGGATGATGCTTTTCAGCCAAAAGGAAAGAGAGGTAGCAGTAGCTTTTTGACCTCTCCTCTTGCCAGAATAAACGACAAACAGAGAAGACGTTTGTCTGAAATCCTTTGTTGCTTCTAAATAGAACTTTAAAGCACGTACTACATCTAAATTATGTAACAAACGTTCCTTCTTTGAAACTGGATTCGGACACAAAGAAGGCACAACTATTTCCTGGTTAATATTCTTGTTGGAAACAACCTTTGGAAGGAAACCAGGTTTAGTACGCAAAACAACCTTATCTGAATGGAACACCAGATAGGGCGGATTACACTGCAGAGCAGATAACTCAGAAACTCTTCTAGCAGAAGAAATAGCAACCAAAAACAGAACTTTCCAAGATAACATTTTGATATCTATGGAATGTAGAGGTTCAAACGGAACCCCTTGAAGAACTGAAAGAACTAAATTCAGACTCCAGGGAGGAGTCAAAGGTCTGTAAACAGGCTTGATCCTGACCAAAGCCTGAACAAAAGCTTGAACATCTGGCACAGCTGCCAGTTGTTTGAGTAACAAGACAGATAAAGCAGAAATCTGTCCTTTTAGAGAACTCGCTGATAATCCCTTATCCAAACCTTCTTGTAGAAAGGAAAGGATCCTAGGAATTTTAAACTTACTCCATGAGAATCCCTTGGATTCACACCAACAGATATATCTTTTCCATATTTTATGGTAAATTTTTCTAGTTACAGGTTTTCTGGCTTGTATCAGAGTATCTATCACAGAATCCGAAAACCCACGCTTAGATAAAATCAAGCGTTCAATTTCCAAGCCATCAGCTGGAGAGAAACTAGATTTGGATGTTCGAATGGACCCTGTACTAGAAGATCATTTCTCAAAGGTAGCCTCCATGGTTGAGCCGATGACATATTCACCAGGTCTGCATACCAAGTCCTGCGTGGCCACGCAGGAGCTATCAAAATCGCAGAGGCCCTCTCCTGTTTGATCCTGGCTACCAGCCTGGGAATGAGAGGAAACGGTGGAAACACATAAGCTAGGTTGAAGGTCCAATGCGCTACTAATGCATCCACTAGGGTCACCTTGGGATCCCTGGATCTGGACCCATAGCAAGGAACCTTGAAGTTCTGACGAGACGCCATCAGATCCATGTCCGGAATGCCCCATAATTGGGTCAACTGGGCAAAAATCTCCGGGTGGAGCTCCCACTCCCCCGGATGGAATGTCTGATGACTCAGGTAATCCGCCTCCCAGTTTTCCACTCCTGGGATGTGGATCGCAGATAGGTGGCAGGAGTGATCCTCCGCCCATTTGATGATTTTGGATACCTCTCTCATCGCCAGGGAACTCCTTGTTCCCCCCTGATGGTTGATGTAAGCAACAGTCGTCATGTTGTCTGATTGGAATCTTATGAATCTGGCCTTTGCTAGTTGAGGCCAAGCCCTGAGAGTATTGAATATCGCTCTCAGTTCCAGAATGTTTATCGGGAGAAGAGACTCTTCCCGAGACCATAGACCCTGAGCTTTCAGGGAGTCCCAGACCGCGCCCCAGCCCACTAGACTGTCGTCGGTCGTGACGATGACCCACTCTGGTCTGCGGAAGCTCATTCCCTGGGACAGGTGATCCTGGGTTAGCCACCAATGGAGTGAGTCTCTGGTCTTCTGATCTACTTGAATCACTGGAGACAAGTCTGTATAATCCCCATTCCACTGTTTCCGCATGTACAGTTGTAATGGTCTTAGATGAATTCGCGCAAAAGGAACTATGTCCATTGCTGCAACCATCAACCCTACTACTTCCATGCACTGAGCTATGGAAGGTCGTGGAACAGAGTGAAGAACTTGACAAGCGTTTAGAAGTTTTGACTTTCTGACATCTGTCAGGAAAATCTTCATTTCTAAAGAATCTATTATTGCCCCCAAGAAGGGAACTCTTGTCGACAGAAACAGGGAACTTTTTTCTATGTTCACCTTCCACCCGTGAGATCTGAGAAAGGCCAGAACGATGTCTGTGTGAGCCTTTGCCTTTGAAAGAGACGACGCTTGTATCAGAATGTCGTCCAAGTAAGGTGCCACTGCAATGCCCCTTGGTCTTAGAACCGCTAGAAGGGACCCGAGCACCTTTGTGAAAATCCTTGGAGCAGTGGCTAGCCCGAATGGGAGAGCCACAAACTGGTAATGTTTGTCCAGAAAGGCGAACCTTAGGAACTGATGATGATCTTTGTGGATAGGAATATGTAGATACGCATCCTTTAGATCCACGGTAGTCATAAATTGACCCTCCTGGATTGTAGGTAAAATCGTTCGAATAGTTTCCATTTTGAACGATGGCACTCTGAGAAATTTGTTTAGAATCTTTAAATCCAGAATTGGTCTGAAGGTTCCCTCTTTTTTGGGAACTACAAACAGATTTGAGTAAAACCCCAGTCCTTGTTCCACAGTTGGAACTGGGTGTATCACTCCCATTTTTAACAGGTCTTCTACACAATGTAAGAATGCCTGTCTCTTTATTTGGTTTGAAGATAAGTGAGACATGTGGAACCTTCCCCTTGGGGGTAGTTCCTTGAATTCCAGAAGATAACCCTGAGAAACTATTTCTAGTGCCCAGGGATCCTGAACATCTCTTGCCCAAGCCTGAGCAAAGAGAGAGAGTCTGCCCCCTACTAGATCCGGTCCCGGATCGGGGGCTACTCCATCATGCTGTTTTGGTAGCAGCAGCAGGCTTCTTGGCCTGCTTACCCTTGTTCCAGCCTTGCATCGGTTTCCAAGCTGGTTTGGTTTGCGAAGCATTACCCTCTTGTCTAGAGGCTGCAGAGTTGGAGGCCGGTCCGTTCCTGAAATTGCGAAAGGAACGAAAATTAGACTTATTCTTGGCCTTGAAAGGCCTATCTTGTGGGAGGGCATGGCCCTTACCCCCAGTGATGTCTGAGATAATCTCTTTCAATTCTCGCCCAAAAAGGGTTTTACCCTTGAAAGGGATATTAAGCAATTTTGTCTTGGAAGATACATCCGCTGACCAAGACTTTAGCCAGAGCGCTCTGCGCGCCACAATTGCAAACCCTGAATTTTTCGCCGCTAATCTAGCTAACTGCAAAGCGGCATCTAAAATAAAGGAATTAGCTAACTTAAGTGCGTGAATTCTGTCGATAACCTCCTCATACGGAGTCTCTCTACTGAGCGACTTTTCTAGTTCCTCGAACCAGAACCACGCTGCTGTAGTGACAGGAATAATGCACAAAATAGGTTGCAGGAGGTAACCTTGCTGTACAAAAATCTTTTTAAGCAAACCCTCCAATTTTTTATCCATAGGATCTTTGAAAGCACAATTATCCTCGATAGGAATAGTAGTGCGCTTGGCTAGTGTAGAAACTGCCCCCTCGACCTTAGGGACTGTCAAAAACACCACATACTCTTCACCATCTCCGTGGAGATGCTGCTTGTTCAGCGTCAAAGAGAATGACTGGGGTGGGCGGAGCCTAGGAGGGACTATATGGACAGCTTTTGCTGTGCTCTTTGCCATTTCCTGTTGGGGAAGAGAATATTCCCACAAGTTATGGATGACGCCGTGGACCGGACACACCAATGTTGGAGAAATATATACTTACTACCAACAATGGATTAAATTGCATATATCAGAGTATTATGTTATATAGCATTACATTATGTGAAGCTGTGCATTACATGAAACAAACACACTTCATAGATAACAATATAGCACATACTCTATTTTTTAAAATATAAATACGCTTGTTATTGACATGCTATCAGGGTTTTCTCCCTGTTGTGTTTGCTGGCGGCCATTTTACTCACCTCTCTTCCTGACTATGGTGCATTGTGGGGGATGCTGCTCATTTCCTGCACTTCCTTTTATGGCCAGACTGGTGTGCATCATCCATATGAGACAGGATGCAGTCTCAGAATTGTGATGTCATCACTTATTATTTAAAGGGCCTCTGTTCAGTATGCTTTGCCCTTGCGTTGTCTCAGACCTGTTTGTGAGAGTTCCTGTGTATTACCTGGTTGCCTGACGTCCTTCCTGGTTCCTGATCCCTGGCTTGTTCCTGACTCTGCTGTTTTCCTTGTTCTTTATTCTGGCTCGTCTGACTATTCGCTTTGGCTCCTGACTTGGCTCGTCTGACTACCAGCCCTGGTTTTGACTCCTGGTTTGTTATTTGACTTGTGGACTTTTTCTTATTTTTTGCTATTAATAAAGGTGTGATTATTTTTGCACTTCTCGTCTCTGTCTGATTCCTGGCACCCTGACATCACACAAAGGCCATGAATCCTGATGGTGCTAATAATCCACCTTTACCTGCCATAATTTCCAGGATGGATGAACAGGATCAACGTTTGGATCAATTTGCACTAGCCCTGCAAACCTTGCTGACTTGAACTGCACATTTGGACCAAAGTGTCCCGCAAGTTATGGCTGCTCCTGTTTCCGCTGCTGCACCTAGTCCTACCAGGAGCATATCCGGTTCTGCACCTTTACCTCAGCGATATGGAGGCGATCCTATTCAGTGCAGAGGGTTTTTGAACCAGGTGGGCATGAGATGTTACCTCAGGCGTTTCCCTCTGACAGAGCTAAGGTGGGGTTTCTCATCTCATTACTCTCTGACACAGCTCTTGCCTAGGCTAATCCCTTGTGGGAGATTAATAAACCTGTGATTTCAAATTACCCTGAATTTGTGGCCTCCTTTCGAAGGGTATTTGATGTTCTGGCTCGCTCCTCCTCTGCTGCTAAACGACTCATGTCCATTCAGCAAGGTACAAGATCTGTTGCTCAGTATGCTATTTAGTTCCGTATGCTTGCTGCAGAGGTAGGTTGTAACAATGAAGCCCTTGTTGCCGCCTTCTTTCATGGGCTCTCTGATGCGATTAAAGACGAAGTTGCTGCCAGAGATTTACCAGAGGATCTCAAGACATTGGTGTCTTTTTTGATCCTAACTGACATCAGACTCAGAGAGAGGCCCTCTTTCAAGGAGTGCTTGCGGAAGCCTTCTGTTCTGTTGTCTCCTATGCGTTTGTTCCCACCCATGCCCCCTCTCCTCCCATGCCTCCTGGTCCCGAGTCACCAGGTACTGCTGAGCTGATGCAGCTGGGATTCACGCATCTCTCCGCGGCGGAGAGGGCCTTTAGGAGGAGGGAGGGACTCTGCCTCTATTGTGGGTTACAGGGCCACCTTTTAAAGTCTTGTCCTACACGGCCAGGAAATGCTCACACCTAAGGTCCTGTCGGGGGCAGACCTTGGGTGGTTTATCCTCATCCCCGGAACCACTTAAGGAGAAACCTTTAGTCACGGTTGTCATTCCTGGGTGGACTCCTCCGTAGTCACTCAGGCTCTTGTTGACTCCGGTGCTGCGGGCTATTTCATTAACAGTGCTTTTGTATCAAAGCACTCCATTCCTGTTTTGCCTCGGTCCGTTCCACTTGCTATTGAGGCCATTGATGGCAGGCCCCTTCAGCCCACACTCGTTACTCACAAAACTGCTCCATTGTCCATGGCTGTTGGGGCTCTTCATTTTGAATCCCTCCAGTTCCAGGTGATAAACTCTCTGCATTTTCCAGTTGTTCTGGGTTATCCCTGGCTCCAAAAGCATAATCCCAGTCTTGACTGGCGCAGGTCCGAAATTTTGTCATGGTCCCCGCAATGTATTTCCACTTGTCTTTGGAAACCAGTTAAAGTCTTGTGCACTTCTTCGGTATCTTAATTGCCAGAGGAGTACCGAGAGTTCCTATACGTGTTTGACAAGGTGTGTGCCAGTACATTGCCTCCTCACCGGTCTTACGATTGTGCTATAGACCTGCAACCCGGAGCCATTCCTCCTCGGGGCCGGGTGTACCCTCTGTCTGTTGCAGAGAATTGTGCTATGGAGGAGTATGATGCCGATGCTCTGTCGCGGGGGATCATCTGCAAATCCTGCTCTCCTGCAGGGGCTGGCTTCTTCTTTGTGAAGAAAAAGGGTGGCAAGTTAAGACTTTGGCCCCTATTTATTAAAGGTCTTGCGGACCTGATCTGACACTGCGGATCAGGTCAGACCTCGCTGAATTCAGACCTCGCTGAATGCGGAGAGCAATACACTCTCCGTATTCAGCATTGCACCAGCAGCTCACAAGAGCTGCTTGTGCAACGCCGCCCCCTGCAGACTCACGGCCAGCAAGGGGGTGTCAATCAACCCGATCGTACTCGATCTGGTTGATTTCTGGCGATTCCTTTCCGCCTGCTCAGAGCAGTTGGACAGGGTTATGGAGAAGCGGTCTTTAGATAACTTGTGTTTCTGGCGAGTCTGAAGGCCCACAAACTCCCTATGGAACTTGTTAAATGGGCCCCCATGTATCGATTATAGGGGTCTTAATCGTCTTACCATTAAGAATGCTTACCCTATTCCGCTTATTACGGAACTCTTTGACCGCCTCAAGGGAGCTACGGTCTTTACTAAACTTGATTTGAAAGGAGCGTACAATCTCGTTAGGATTAAGGAAGGCCATGAATGGAAAACAGCATTTAACACCAGAAGTGGGCATTATGAGTATCTTGTAATGCCCTTTGACCTATGTAATGCTCCTGCTGTTTTTCAGGAATTTATTAATGATGTCCTACGAGATATGTTGCAACAGTGTGTTGTTGTGTACTTAGACAACATCCTCATACACTCACCCACACTTGAGGCTCACCGTTCTGATGTTACACAGGTTCTTCAGAGAGTACATGAGAACGGCCTGTTTTGTAAACTCGAGAAATGCGAGTTCCATCAGACTCAAGTAACCATGGATCCTGACAAGTTATCTGCAGTTCTGCAGTGGCCTCGCCCAGTTGGTCTTCGGTCTATTCAACGTTTTTTGGGGTTAACCAATTACTATAGAAAGTTTATTAAAATCTTTTCTTCCTTGGTCAAACCTATCACAGACATGACCCGTAAAGAGAATGATCCACTCGATTGGTCACCTACTGCCATTAAGGCCTTTGATAGTCTTAAGAATGCCTTTGCTGCCGCTCCAATTCTGGCTCATCCTAACCCTGTCCTGCCTTTCGTTCTTGAGGTTAATGCGTCTGAGACTGGGGTAGGTGCCCTCTTGTCTAAATGTCCTACGCTTGATGGTTCCTTGCATCCATGTGGTTTCTTCTCTAAGAAATTGTCTCCAGCGGAGTGCAATTATGAAATTGGCGACAGGGAATTACTAGCCATAATTTTGGCACTTAAGGAATGGAGGCATCTTCTCGAGGGTACTAGTGTGCCAGTGCTCATTCTTACTGACCACAAGAATTTAACTTATCTATCTGAAGCAAAATGTTTGTCGCCCCGACAGGCCAGGTGGACGCTATTTTTGTCTCAGTTTAATTATGTGGTCTCCTACATGGCTGGTAGTAAGAATGTTAGGGCTGATGCCCTCTCTCGACAATTTTCGCCTTTGTCCAAGGAGGAGTCTGTACCTACTCCTGTTATACCTCCTGACCATATTTTGGCTACCATACGTACTAATTTGACTTCTCCCTTGGGGGAGGAGATCCTGGCTGCACAAACCAATGCACCTCCTGAGAAACCTAGTGGTAAGTGTTTTGTTCCTGAGATTCTTTGAACTAAACTTTTGCACATTTACCACTATCCTAAAGCCGCAGGTCACCCAGGCAAGAACCAAATGATTTGGTCTGTCACTCGACAATTCTGGTGGCCAGGTCTTCGTTCTGATGTTGCTGCATATGTTGCCTCCTGCTCAGTTTGTGCAGAGAATAAGACTCCTCAACATCTTCCTGTGGGTCTTCTTCAACCTATTGCTAATGGTGAGCATCCTTGGACACATCTTTCCATGGACTTCATTGTTGAGCTCCCTGTTTCCAAGGGCAATACTGTTATCCTTGTGGTGGTTGACCATTTTTCTAAAATGTCACATTGCATTCCCTTGATGAAGCTGCCTACTGTTCAGGAGCTTGCTTCAATTTTTGCCCGGGAGGTCTTCCATTTACATGGGTTACCCAAGGAGATTGTGTCAAACCGGGGTAGCCAGTTTGTCTCCATATTTTGGCGTTCCTTTTGTGCTCAAATGGGGATCCAGCTTTCCTTTTGCTTAGCATATCACCCTCAATCCAATAGGGTTGTGGAATGGTCTAATCAAGCTCTGGAACAATTCCTCCGTTTTAATGTCTCAGATCACCACAATAATTGGTCTGAACTGTTACCTTGGGCAGAGTTTGCTCGTAATAGTGCTATTAATGCTTCCTCCAAGTTATCCCTGTTCATGGCGAATTATGGGTTTCAACCATCCTTGTTGCCCGATTCGTTCATGTCTCAGGGTATTCCGGCTTTGGAGGAGCATCTCCGGCAACTCCGTTCCACGTGGGTGCAGATTCAGGATTGCCTTCATCGTTCTATGCAGCGCCAAAAGTTCCAGGCTGATCGTAGGCGTCTGCCCGCACCTTCCTACCAGGTTGGTGAGAGAGTTGGGCTGTCCTCCCGCAACTTGAAACTTCATGTGCCTTCCAATAAATTGGCTCCCCGTTATGTTGGTCCTTTTCGAATATTCCGACGGGTTAATCCTGTGGCCTACGCTCTAGACCTTCCTTCTGCTATGCGCATCTCCAATGTTTTTCATGTCTCCCTCTTGAAACCATTGGTTTGTAATCGGTTTACCACTGTGTTGCCTCGTCCCTGTCCTATCTTTGTTGACAACCATGATGAGTATGTGGTCAGCAGCATTATTGACTCTTGTATGTCCAGGGGCCATGTACAGTATTTGGTTCACTGGAGGGGCTACGGTCCGGAGGAGCATTCTTGGGTTCCCTCGTCTGATGTTCATGCTCCCGCCCTCCTCCGTGCCTTCCATGCCCGTTTCCCCAATAAGCCTTTTGTCCTCGCGCAGGGGAGGGGTCATTGAGGGGAAGGTACTGTCAGGGTTTTCTTCCTGTTGTGTTTGCCATTTTACTCACCTCTCTTCCTGACTATAGTGCATTGTGGGGGATGCTGCTCATTTCCTGCACTTCCTTTTATATCCAGACTGGTGTGCATCATCCATGTGAGACAGGATGCAGTCTCAGAACTGTGATGTCATCACTTATTATTTAAAGGGCCTCTGTTCAGTATGCTTTGCCTTTGCATTGTCTCAGACCTGTTTGTGAGAGTACCTGTGTATTACCTGGCTGCCTGACGTCTTTCCTGGTTCCTGATCCCTGGCTTGTTCCTGACTCTGCTGTTTTCCTTGTTCCTGATTCCAGCTCGTCTGACTATTCGCTTTGGCTCATGACTCGGCTCGTCTGACTACCAGCTGTGGTTTTGACTCGTTTGATTTGTGGACTTTTTATTCTTTTTTGCTATTAATAAAGGTGTGATTATTTTTGCACTTCTCGTCTCTGTCTGATTCCTGGCAAAAGTGTTAAATCCATTCTTTGATTGGATGACGTTTTTATGAGATCTCGGATGCGCCATATTGCATAAGACATCTCATGCAAAGGTGTTAAATCCGTCCTTTGATTAGATGACATTTTTACTCAATCTCAGATGCGCCATGTTGTGTAAAACGTCTCATTCAAAGGTGTTAAATCCGTCTTTTGATTGGATGATGTTTTTACGCGATCTCAGATGCACCATGTTGCGTAAGACGTCTCATGTAAAGGTGTTAAATCCGTCCTTTGATTGAATTACATTTTTACGCGATCTCGGATGTGCCATGTTGTATAAGACGGCTCATGCAAAGGTGTTAAATCTGTCCTTTGATTGAATGATGTTTTTACACAATCTCAGATGCGCTATGTTTCGTAAGACGTCACATGCAAATCTCAGATGCGCCATGTTGTGTAAAATGTCTCATTCAAAGGGGTTAAATCTGTCCTTTGAATGGATGACGTTTTTACTCGATCTCGGATGCACCATGTTGTGTAAGACGTCTCATGCAAAGGTGTTTAATCTGTCCTTTAATTGGATGACTTTTTTACGCGATCTCAGATGCGCCATCTTGCATAAGACGTCACATGCAAAGGTGTTAAATCCTTCCTTTGATTGGATGATGTTGTCCCGCAATATACGATTCACCATGTTTGTGAATGAGAACACAAGTTTGAAACCATGATTTTTTTGGATTATGGATTGTGTCAATCATGTACATTGTTGAAACATAGATGATAAAGAGCAAATAAATATATATTGCTTGCTGTTTTGTGGAAGAAACGAATGAATGCAATGTGTTTTTGATCCCGAATATATTTTGAGGCAAGTGCTAATCCATGAATGCTCAACGATTAATATACTCCATCTTGTTTAATATGTTTGTCAACAATATTTTAAATTTACCAAATATTTATTGTGTTGTGCAACTGCCCCCTCCAACGAGTTCTCCTAGGAGATGTTTGTGGAGTACTATGAGTGGTTAAGGGATCACCAGATGGAGGAGGAGATTGGGGCAGAGAAGAAGATGGAGGCACAGGAGTAGATGGTCCAGGAACAGATGCCCTTCCCCCGTTCTGCTTGGCACCTCCCGGGGGACCTGCAACATATTATTTAGCATATTCAAGATATTAGTTTGTCCTTCGAGAAGTTGGTTCATTACTCCTGTAATGAACACCCTGTATTCTGCCTGTTCCCTCCTGGAGGCACGCATCTCTTTGAGGAAGATCCTCAGGATCTCCACCTCTGACACTTCTGGGGTATGTTTTCCTCAGGAGGATCTGCTGGTGCACAGCGGCTGCTGGTGTTGTACGGCGGGCTGCTGTTACACGGGGGCTGCTGGTACATGGGGACTGCTGGTACAGGGATCTCTTCTGCAGTGGGGGCTTCTTCAGGGATGTCTTCCATTTCTCCCCGAGGTAGCGAGTCATCGGCACTACTCTCATGCCTGGGTGAAGGAGGAGCCTGTTGGTGCTGTGCTTCCTCTTCCCTGGCCTCAGACTCTGTATATTAAAAAAGAAATAAATTGAGATATTAGATTCCGAATAAAGATGTAAATGTTAATGAGGCTGGCTTCGTAATTCAATTGTAAGCCAAAGCAATTAATACGATTTCCGTATTTTCAAACCCGTCTTTGTGATATCTATATGGTCAATCTGAATGTCTTTTTGCGTTTGTCTTAAATCTGTTGAAATGCACACCTAATCTGTAGACTAGATACTAATGTGATGGCTTTTGTTCAAATGCAGCTTTCTCAAGTTTATTTGTGAATGCATTTATGTAATAATGTTTAAAAATGGTTTATTGCATTAGTCCTATCCATATTTTTTTTGCGTGTGAATGGGTTATGAGGTGGATGTAAAGAGGTTAGTAAATGAGCTTACCGGCAGATGAGAGGTGCAGGTTCCCGGTATCAACTCCTCTAATACCGACTCTGGCCACCTCAGAGATGTTGGGACACAGCATTTCCTCCCAGTGGCAGTACACAAAGGTTTTTTCTGGACCGCCACCAGTCCCTGCAAGGTATTCCCTCTCCCTTGTGAGCTTCTTCTTAAGTTGAGCTCTGCAGTCCCGGTAATGGTGCTGGATAGACTTGACACCCCTCTTATAGTCCCCCACTGCATTAACAGCATTCGTGATTGTCATCCACAACTTCCTCTTATTCAAAGGGGTGGCCTCTGTGCCTGCAGCCTCGTAGCCCTCTATAATTTTCTATAAGGGCCTCCTTCTCCTTCATGGTATATCTCTCCTCCCCCTGCCTGGGCTTCCCCTGCGATGTGAGCCTCTGTTCCCTGGACTGTAAAGCACCTTGTCTATGCTGCACACCACTGGGCCCAGCTACTTGTTCATCTTCCAAAATGTGACTGGGTCCACCCACCCCTTCCTCTCCCCCTTCCTCTCTAGTTCCTCTCCTCCTTCCTCTCCCCCTCCCTCTCTCCTGCCTAAACTCCTGCCTAACCTCCTCCATAAGCTCATCCCTAAACTCCTGCCTAATGAGCTCTAATATCTCCGGGCTAATCTGCCCCCTATCCCTCCCTCCGGCCATACTCGATCAAAATGTGAATGTGCCCAAATGAAAGGGGGGCAAAATAATGAACTAAAAGTAAAAAGTGCTCAAAGTGTGACTGGGATTAAAAAAAGTTGGTAAGGAGTATTAAACAGACAAACATATATGGTAAAAAAAGACGAAAATGGGGATATGTAAACAATAAATTGGTGTAAATGAAACAAAATCTAACTATGGGATGGGTATGGGATGAAAAGGAATGGGGTATGGGATGAAAGGGAATGGGGTATGGGATGAAAGGGAATGGGGTATGGAGTGTAGGATGAAAGAGAATGGGGTATGGAGTGTATGTAGTGTTAATGATAGGTGTGTGTATGTATGTATTGAATGTGTTTGCGTGTAAATGTGTTTATATAATGAATGTACCAAAAAACAGCACTCGCACACTCACCCAAACAAACTCTCGCTCACTAACGCTCTCTTACTAACTCACTCTCTTTGAAAACCTAACTCTCACACTAACTCTCTCTCTAATATCTTTCTCTCTCTCTCTAATCTCTCTCTCTCTAATCTGTTCAAACCCTCCAACGCCTAGACCTGCACCTAACTCGAAAAAGCAATACAGTCAAAGAAGCCATGTTTCTAGCGTGCTTATATACCCTATGTAAATGTTTAAGGAAGTACCTGTTTGCAAAGTAAACCATGTCCAGGTGTTGGTTCTTTTTGATTTGCATGTGTACAATGTGTATTAGTTGTATTAATTTGCGCATGCTCATATGGAGTTTGTAAATGCACATATGTATTTGTGGAATGTGTATAATGCGATGTCATAGTGATCGTTTTGCCTAACATTCTCCAAATGTATTATCTCCAAATCTAAATGTTGATTTGTGATGGTGTCGTATTTGTTAAGTGTTGTAAATGTTTTTTCTTTGTAATAATGTTTCATAATTGTCAGTGCAAATGTTTTCATTTATTTTTGTTCCATGTTGCAGATTGCAACGTATTTTCCTATTCCTCGTTTAGTGTAAATGTTGTGTATTATTAGTTGTTTCTGATTATGACTGTTGAATGCGTATGTGCTATTGTGCATGAGCGATGATTGTTTGTACATTTGAGCTGACTGTTCTTGCGTGAGTGAGTGCAACAAGCCTGGGGACTCCGCAGAGCAATTAGAGTATTTGTTGGGACAATCGTTGACCCATTTAGCCAGTCTATTAGGGGTTAGGTAGGCTTTATGTAAAAATTTGGTTTGAGTTTCCCTTAAGTTTGCAGAAAGGGTGGCCTTCCTAACCTTTTCCAGTCCCTCCTGAGCCTCTTCCCATGTTGTGCACAAGACTACCTCCATTTCCCAACCCTTTCTTAATGTGTTGCAGTAGTGGGAGTGGATGAAGTGTGAATGTAAGACATTTTTTTGATTAAAAAGGAAAGCAGGCATGAAAAGATGGAGTATGAAAGGTGTATTTTGAGGAATTTGAAAGATTCAGGTATAGATGTGGTGGATGAGCTGTAAGAAGCAATAGCGGATGTGTGCAAATGTTTTTTTAGAAAGGTAGAAAGATTGTTTTGCAGGCTTGTTTGGAGGTAAGTGAGAAGGATGAGAAGTGTACAAAATATTTCTTTAAGAACGTTTTTGCAGGTAAACAAGGTACGGTTTGTGTATGGGATAAGTGTGGGCAGGAAGAAAAGGTTTTGAGTGGGATTTTAAATGTAGTGTGTGAATTTTATGGTGACCTATATGGTGAGAAAATATTGGATCAGTGTCAGTTTAAAAAAATCTTGTGGCAGTTGGATGTTAAATTGGAAGGTGTTGATGCATTTAAATTAGTGAGTGAGGTATTTGTAGAGGAGTTATGAAAATTATGAAAAATGGTAAAACTCCAGGGAGCAATGGCTTGCCTGTTGAATTCTATATGTGTTTTTGGCATATGATTGGTGAGGATTTTTTGGAAGTATGCAAAACTGTATGTGTTGTATAAAAAGGGTGAAAGGAAAGACTTGAGAAATTGGAGCTCTATTTAGTTATTAAATGTAGATTATAAATTGCTTGCAAAAATTGTTGCAGTTAGACTGAAGAGTGTTTTTAAAAAGATTGTTGGTGAAGAGCAAGTGTGTGCTGTACCTGGTCGGCAGAATGATGAGAGTTTGGTGTGTTTGAGAGATGTTGTGGGTTTTTGTAGAGAAAGGAAGCATTTTTTTGCGATTACAACTTTTGATTTTAAGAAGGCATTTGATAAAGTGGCGTATGAGTTTATGTTTGGGGTATTAGAGAGGTTTGGTGTACCGCATAAGATGTTGGGGTAGATTAAGTGTTTTTATGGTGATATTGTGAGTCATGTTTTAGTTAATGGGTGTTTGATTGATGATTTTTTTTGTGAAGTTTGAGGTGCGTCAGGGGTATTCTTTGCCACCCATTTTGTTTATATGTGGAATTGAGCCTTTGTTGCAGTTCTTGAGGAATGATAAAGTAAGTAGAGGTGTGGAGGTGCCTGGCAGGGGTGGAAGAAGTCTTCAGCTGTATGGATGATGTGACTGTTGTGTGTTTATCTCAGGCTGTTCTGAGGAGGACAAAAGTTCAGGTTGAGTGTTTTTATATGGCAACTGATTTAGAGTGAATTGGGATAAATGTGAAGTGAAAGCCTTTGGTTTGTGGAAGCAATTAGAGTTGAGTGGATCACCTGTGCAGAGAGAGGCAATTGAAGTTTGGGTGTAAAGTCTGGTGAGGATTTGAAAGGGTATGATAGTTGGAATAAAGTGTGTGATATTGATTTTTGGTAATTGAAAAGTCTGAGTATGAAAGGTAAGGTGCTTGTGGCTAAGGCTGTGTTGATTTGGATCTCTTATATTTCTTTAATACAGGTGGTGAGAGTCCATGATCCATTACTCCTGGAAATTACTTTCATCTACCACTAGGAGGAGGCAAAGATTTCCAAACCCCATGAGCCCTATAAAACCCTTCCCACCTCACACATATCTCAGTATTTATTTTGCCGCCGCTGGAGGTGGTTGAAGAATGAAGATGTGCATTTGATTCTTCAGAGAGAGGGTTTTTCAGTCTATATTGAGGTCTGGTTTCCCCTTAGAGTACAGTGCTTGTTAGAGGGATATATATGAGATATGTTTTGTAATTTTTTTTTTACTTTTTCCTCTCATGGGAAATTGGTTTAGTGCACGTTCATCCTTGGCTATGCGCATTTTGGGTTTTGACCCCCTTAATACCTTTTCCATCTTAATATGAGGAGAGTCCACAGCTTCATTCCTTACTTGTGGGAAATACTGAACCTGGCCACCAGGAGGAGGCAAAGACACCCCAGCCAAAAGCTTAAATACCTTCCCCACTCCCCTCATCCCCCAGTCATTCATTGCCTTTCGTCACAGGGGACGCGAGTCTCTCAGGATGGGGAGATTTTTGGGGTGCCAGGAAGGCACAGGACCTGTGAACTAGAGAGGAATCCCTCCTCCCGATCAACATTGTGGAACTTCGAGCAATCTTCAATGCTCTGAAGGCTTGGCCCCTTCTGAGTTTGACCCAGTTTATCAGATTCCAATCGGACAACATAACCTCGGTGGCTTACATCAACCATCAGGGGGGAATGAGAAGCTCCCTTGCAATGAGGGAAGTATCTCGGAATCTGGAGTGGGCGGAGGCTCACAGATGTTCGATTCCAGTGATCCACATTCCGGGTGTGGACAACTGGGAAGCGGATTTTCTCAGCAAGCAATTCTTTCATCCTGGGGAAATAGTCTCTCCATCCCGAAGTGTTTGTGGAGATATGCAACAGGTGGGGGACGCCGGAGATAGATCTCATGGCATCTGGTCTCAATACCAAGCTACCCAGATATGGGTCAAGGTCCAGGGATCCTCAGGCGGAGCTAATAGATGCATTAGCAGAGTCTTGGAGGTTCAGTCTAATCTACCTTTTCCTGCCATTACCACTCCTTCCTCGTGTAGTGGCCCACATCAAACAAGAGCAGGTGTCAGTGATACTGATTACTCCATTGTGGCCACGAAGGATATGGTTCGCGGATCTAGTGGGGATGTCTTCTTCTCCTCCATGGAGGTTACCTTGTCGCAGGGATCTGCTGGATCAAGGTCCTTTTGTTCATCAAAATCTAGATTCTCTGAGGCTGACTGCGTGGTGATTGAACACTTAGTCCTAGCCAAGAGAGGTTTTTCTGAGAGAGTTATTGATACTCTCATTTAAGCCCATAAGCCGGTTACTCATCGCATCTATCATAAGGTGTGGAGGACCTACGTATTCTGGTGTGAAGAGCGTGGATTTCCTTGGCATAAGGTCAGGGTTTCCAGGATTCTTTCTTTTCTCCAGGATGGTCTGGAGAAGGGCCTTTCGGCTAGCTCTCTTAAGGGACAAATTTCCGCCCTGTTTTACTGTACAAGAGGCTCGCTGAGATTCCAAACATCTTTTGTTCAGGCTCTGTCTAGAATCAGACCTGTGCTTCGACCTTGTGCTCCTCCTTGGAGTTTAAATCTTGTTCTTATGGTTTTGCAGAGGGCTCCGTTTGAGCCTATGCACAGCCTTGACATTAAATTATTATCTTGGAAGGTTCTCTTTTTACTGGCTATTGCCTTGGTACACAGAGTATCTGAGATGGCTGACATGCAATGTGAGCCCCCTTACCTAGTATTCCATGCTGATAAGGCTATTGTTTGTACTGGGTTAGGTTTTCTTTCTAAGGTGTTTTCTGATTAAAACATCAATCAGGCGATTGTTGTTCCTTCCTTGTGTCCTAGCCCTTCTTCTTCAAAAGTGCGATTACTTCATAATTTGAATGTGGTTCAGGCCTTGAAGTTCTATCTTCAATCCACCAAGGAGTTTAGACAGACTTCTTCTTTGTTTGTTGTCTATTCTGGGAAGCGTAAGAGGCAGAAAGCCTTATCCACTTCCTTGTCCTTTTGGTTGAGGAGCATTATTCGCTTAGCTTATGAAACAGTGGGAGATAAGCCTCCTAAAAGGATTAAGGCTCATTCTACTAGAGCAGTGGCTTCATCTTGGGCCTTCAAGAATGGGGCATCAATGGAGCAGATTTGTAAGGCAGCTACCTGGTTCTCCTTACATAGCTTTTCAAAATTTTACAAGTTTGACATTTTTGCTTTGGCTGGAGCATCTTTTAGGAGAAAGGTTTTGCAGGCTGTGGTGCCCTCAGAATGGGGTCCGCATTTCTTTTTACCCTCCCATTTCATTCAGTGTCCTCTAGAGCTTGGGTATATGTTTCCCACAAGTAAGGAATGAAGCCGTGGGCGCTCTATATATTAAGATGGAAAACAAATTATGCTTACCAGATAATTTAATTTCCATCTGTATGAGGAGAGTCCATGGCCCCCACCCATTTTCTCCATTGTGCGGATCAAAATTTGTCGTTCTTCTGGCACATTTATACCCTTATATTTCTCCTACTGTTTCTTTTTCCCTTGGCAGAACAATTGGGGGATGAGGAGAGTGGGGGAGGTATTTAAGCCTTTGGCTGGGGTGTCTTTGCCTCCTCCTGGTGGCCAGGTCCAGTATTTCAAACAAGTAAGGAATGAAGATGTGGACTCCTCATACAGATGAAAATTAAATTATCTGGTAAGCATAGTTTTTTTTACCATGCATTTTCCTCTGTCTAAGGAGCATCTTCTGCCCTTCGAATGTAATATTGATGTCACCTGTTTTGTTTTGCAGTTTGTTGAGTTGAGTTTATTTAAAAGATGCTTAGGAGTGGGTAAGTTATTTCCATTCCTCAAGAGCTTTTTAAGGGGGTTATAGTGTTTATTGCATTGCTTTGTCATATGCTCTAATGAAGGAGTCTGATTCTGTCCCTAAATCTACCCAAGAAATGTAACATATAGCTAGATGTAGCCACCAATCAGCAAGCACTATCCAGGTGCTAAACCAAAAATGGTCCGGCTCCTATGCTAAAATTCCTGCTTTTTCAAATAAATATAGCAAGAGAACAAAGAAAAAATTATTATAGGAGTATATTAGAAAGTTGCTTAAAATTGCATGCTGTATCCAAATCATGAAAGAAAAAAATTGGGTTTTTGTGTCCCTCTAATAAAAATGATAAAAAAAAGTTACAAAAATGTAGACATGTGCACCGCTAAAAAATTCGGTTCGTTTTCGGTTCGGATCGATTCGGACTTTTCGAATTTCGTTTCGGATCGAATCTGATTCGGCAAAATTTGAATAAATTCGTTTCGGATTTATTCGGATCCGAATAAATTCGTTTCGGATTTATTCGGATTCGGCTGAATTCGGTTCTATTCCGTTCCGAAATTCGGTATGTTTTTAGTACACTAACACCCATAAACTACCTATGAACCACTAAACCGAGGCCCCCCCACATCGCAAACCCTATAATAACATTATTTAACCCCTAATCTGCCGATCGGATATCGCCGCCGCCTACATTATAGCTATTAACCCCTAATCTGCTGTCCCTAACACCGCCGACCCCTACATTATAGTTATTAACCCCTAATCTGCCTCCCCCAACGTCGCCGCAATCTAACTACAAGTATTAACCCCTAATCTGCCGACCCGATATCGCCGCCGCCTACATTATAACTATTAACCCCTAATCTGCTGTCCCTAACACCGCCGACCCCTACATTATAGTTATTAACCCCTAATCTGCCTCCCCCAACGTCGCCGCAATCTAACTACAAGTATTAACCCCTAATCTGCCGACCCGATATCGCCGCCGCCTACATTATAACTATTAACCCCTAATCTGCTGTCCCTAACACCGCCGACCCCTACATTATAGTTATTAACCCCTAATCTGCCTCCCCCCAACGTCCCCACAATCTAACTACAAGTATTAACCCCTAATCTGCCGACCGCAAATCGCCGCCACTATAATAAATGTATTAACCCCTAAACCGCCGCACTCCGGCCTCGCAAACACTATAATACATTTTATTAACCCCTAATCTGCCCTCCCTAACATCGCCGCCACCTACCTACAATTATTAACCCCTAATCTCCCGCCCCCATCGTCGCCGCTACTATAATAAAGTTATTAACCCCTAAACCTAAATCTAACCCTAACACTAACACCCCCTAACTTAAATATAATTTAAATAAAACGAAATAAGTTTACTATAGTTAAATAAATGAATCCTATTTAAAACTAAAGACTTACCTGTAAAATAAACCCTAAGATAGCTGCAATATAACTAATAGTTACATTGTAGCTATTTTAGCATTTATTTTTATTTTACAGGCAACTTTGTATTTATTTTAACTAGGTACAATAGTTATTAAATAGTTAATAACTATTTAATAACTACCTAGCTAAAATAAATACAAATTTACCTGTAAAATAAATCCTAACCTAAGTTACAATTACACCTAACACTACACTATCATTAAATTAACTAAATAAATGAATCATATTTAAAACAAAATACTTACCTGTAAAATAAACCCTAATATAGCTGCAATATAACTAATAGTTACATTGTAGCTATTTTAGCATTTATATTTATTTTACAGGCAACTTTGTATTTATTTTAACTAGGTACAATAGCTATTAAATAGATATTGACTATTTAATAGCTACCTAGTTAAAATAATTACAAAATTACCTGTAAAATAAATCCTAACCTAAGTTACAATTAAACCTAACACTACACTGTCATTAAATAAATTAACTACAAGTACCTACAATTATCTACAATTAAATAAACTAAAGTACAAAACCCCCCCACTAAATTACAAAAAAAAACAAACACTAAATTACAAAAAATAAAAAAATATTACAAGAATTTTAAACTAATTACACCTAATCTAAGCCCCCTAATAAAATAACAAAGCCCCCCAAAATAAAAAAAATGCCCTACCCTATACTAAATTACAAAAGTTAACAGCTCTATTACCTTACCAGCCCTGAACAGGGCCCTTTGCGGGGCATGCCCCAAAGAAAACAGCTCTTTTGCCTGTAAAAAAAAAACACAATCCCCCCCCCCACATTACAACCCACCACCCACATACCCCTACTCTAACCCAAACCCCCCTTAAATAAACCTAACACTACCCCCCTGAAGATCTCCCTACCTTGAGTCGTGTTCACCCAGCCGGGCCGAAGTCTTCATCCGATGGGGCAGAAGAGGACATCCAGACCGGCAGAAGTCTTCATCCAAGCGGGGCAAGAAGAGGTCTTCCATCCATCATACAAGTACCAAAATACAAACAAACACTAAATTACAAAAAATAATAAAATATTACAATAATTTTAAACTAATTACACCTAATCTAAGCCCCCTACTAGCTATTAATATAGCTTCAATATAACTAATAGTTACATTGTAGCTATTTTAGGATTTATATTTATTTTACAGGCAACTTTGTATTTATTTTAACTAGGTACAATAGCTATTAAATAGTTAATAACTATTTAATAACTACCTAGCTAAAATAAATACAAATTTACCTGTAAAATAAATCATAACCTAAGTTACAATTACACCTAACACTACACTATCATTAAATTTACTAAATAAATGAATCCTATATAAAACTAAAGACTTACCTGTAAAATAAACCCTAATATAGCTGCAATATAACTAATAGTTACATTGTAGCTATTTTAGCATATATATTTATTGTACAGGCAACTTTGTATTTATTTTAACTAGGTACAATAGCTATTAAATAGATATTTACTGTTTAATAGCTACCTAGTTAAAATAATTACAAAATTACCTGTAAAATAAATCCTAACCTAAGTTACAATTAAACCTAACACTACACTATCATTAAATAAATTAACTACAAGTACCTACAATTAAATACAATTAAAAAACTAAACTAAAGTACAAAACCCCCCCCACTAAATTACAAAAAATAAAAAAATATTACAAGAATTTTAAACTAATTACACCTCATCTAAGCCCCCTAATAAAATAACAAAGCCCCCCAAAATAAAAAAAAAATGCCCTACCCTATACTAAATTACAAAAGTTAACAGCTCTATTACCTTACCAGCCCTGAACAGGGCCTTTTGCGGGGCATGCCCCAAAGAAAACAGCTCTTTTGCCTGTAAAAAAAAACACAATACCCCCCCCCCCACATTACAACCCACCACCCACATACCCCTACTCTAACCCAAACCCCCCTTAAATAAACCTAACACTACCCCCCTGAAGATCTCCCTACCTTGAGTCGTGTTCACCCAGCCGGGCCGAAGTCTTCATCCGATGGGGCAGAAGAGGACATCCAGACCGGCAGAAGTCTTCATCCAAGCGGGGCAAGAAGAGGTCTTCCATCCATCAGAAAAGTACAAAAAAACAAACAAACACTAAATTAGCAAAAATAATAAAATATTACAATAATTTTAAACTAATTACACCTAATCTAAGCCCCCTACTAGCTATTAATATTGCTACAATATAACTAATAGTTACATTGTAGCTATTTTAGGATTTATATTTATTTTACAGGCAACTTTGTATTTATTTTAACTAGGTACAATAGCTATTAAATAGTTAATAACTACCTAGCTAAAATAAATACAAATTTACCTGTAAAATAAACCCTAACCTAAGTTACAATTACACCTAACACTACACTGTCATTAAATTAACTAAATAAATTAATCCTATATAAAACTAAATACTTACCTGTAAAATAAACCCTAATATAGCTACAATATAACTAATAGTTACATTGTAGCTATTTTAGCATTTATATTTATTTTACAGGCAACTTTGTATTTATTTTAACTAGGTACAATAGCTATTAAATAGATATTTACTGTTTAATAGCTACCTAGTTAAAATAATTACAAAATTACCAGTAAAATAAATCCTAACCTAAGTTACTATTAAACCTAACACTACACTATCATTAAATAAATTAACTACAAGTACCTACAATTAAATACAATGAAATAAACTAAACTAAAGTACAAAAAAAACAAACACTAAATTACAAAAAATAAAAAAAATTACAAGAATTTTAAACTAATTACACCTAATCTAAGCCCCCTAATAAAATAACAAAGCCCCCCAAAATAAAAAAATGCCCTACCCTATACTAAATTACAAAAGTAATCAGCTCTATTACCTTACCAGCCCTTAAAAGGGCCTTTTGTGGGGGCATGCCCCAAAGAAAACAGCTCTTTTGCCTGTAAAAAAAAACACAATACCCCCCCCCACATTACAACCCACCACCCACATACCCCTACTCTAACCCAAACCCCCCTTAAATAAACCTAACACTACCCCCCTGAAGATCTCTCTACCGTGTCTTCACCCAGCGGGCCAAAGTCTTCATCCGATCGGGCAGAAGAGGACATCCAGACCGGCAGAAGTCTTCATCCAAGCGGGGCAAGAAGAGGTCTTCCATCCATCAGAAGTCTTGATCCAGGCGGCATCTTCTCTGTTCATCCATCCGGAGCGGAGCGGCAGCATCCTGAAGACATCCCACGCAGAGCATCCTCTTCTTTCTTGATCCGACGACTAGGTGACTGTACCTTTAAGTGACGTCATCCAAGATGGCGTCCCTTGAATTCCGATTGGCTGATAGGATTCTATCAGCCAATCGGAATTAAGGTAGGAAAAATCTGATTGGCTGATTCAATCAGCCAATCAGATTCAAGTTCAATCCGATTGGCTGATCCAATCAGCCAATCAGATTGAGCTCGCATTCTATTGGCTGATCGGAACAGCCAATAGAATGCGAGGTCAATCTGATTGGCTGATTCCATCAGCCAATCGGATTGAACTTGAATCTGATTGGCTGATTGAATCAGCCAATCAGATTTTTCCTACCTTAATTCCGATTGGCTGATAGAATCCTATCAGCCAATCGGAATTCAAGGGACGCCATCTTGGATGACGTCACTTAAAGGTACAGTCACCTAGTCGTCGGATCAAGAAAGAAGAGGATGCTCTGCGTGGGATGTCTTCAGGATGCTGCCGCTCCGCTCCGGATGGATGAACAGAGAAGATGCCGCCTGGATCAAGACTTCTGATGGATGGAAGACCTCTTCTTGCCCCGCTTGGATGAAGACTTCTGCCGGTCTGGATGTCCTCTTCTGCCCGATTGGATGAAGACTTCGGCCCGCTGGGTGAAGACATGGTAGAGAGATCTTCAGGGGGGTAGTGTTAGGTTTATTTAAGGGGGGTTTGGGTTAGAGTAGGGGTATGTGGGTGGTGGGTTGTAATGTGGGGGGGGTATTGTGTTTTTTTTTACAGGCAAAAGAGCTGTTTTCTTTGGGGCATGCCCCGCAAAAGGCCCTTTTAAGGGCTGGTAAGGTAATAGAGCTGATTACTTTTGTAATTTAGTATAGGTTAGGGCATTTTTTTATTTTGGGGGGCTTTGTTATTTTATTAGGGGGCTTAGATTAGGTGTAATTAGTTTAAAATTCTTGTAATTTTTTTTATTTTTTGTAATTTAGTGTTTGTTTTTTTGTACTTTAGTTTAGTTTATTTCATTGTATTTAATTGTAGGTACTTGTAGTTAATTTATTTAATGATAGTGTAGTGTTAGGTTTAATAGTAACTTAGGTTAGGATTTATTTTACTGGTAATTTTGTAATTATTTTAACTAGGTAGCTATTAATTAGTCAATAACTATGTAATAGCTATTGTACCTAGTTAAAATAAATACAAAGTTGCCTGTAAAATAAATATAAATGCTAAAATAGCTACAATGTAACTATTAGTTATATTGTAGCTATATTAGGGTTTATTTTACAGGTAAGTATTTAGTTTTATATAGGATTAATTTATTTAGTTAATTTAATGACAGTGTAGTGTTAGGTGTAATTGTAACTTAGGTTAGGGTTTATTTTACAGGTAAATTTGTATTTATTTTAGCTAGGTAGTTATTAACTATTTAATAGCTATTGTACCTAGTTAAAATAAATACAAAGTTGCCTGTAAAATAAATATAAATCCTAAAATAGCTACAATGTAACTATTAGTTATATTGTAGCTATATTAATAGCTAGTAGGGGGCTTAGATTAGGTGTAATTAGTTTAAAATTATTGTAATATTTTATTATTTTTGCTAATTTAGTGTTTGTTTGTTTTTTTGTACTTTTCTGATGGATGGAAGACCTCTTCTTGCCCCGCTTGGATGAAGACTTCTGCCGGTCTGGATGTCCTCTTCTGCCCCATCGGATGAAGACTTCGGCCCGGCTGGGTGAACACGACTCAAGGTAGGGAGATCTTCAGGGGGGTAGTGTTAGGTTTATTTAAGGGGGGTTTGGGTTAGAGTAGGGGTATGTGGGTGGTGGGTTGTAATGTGGGGGGGGGATTGTGGTTTTTTTTTACAGGCAAAAGAGCTGTTTTCTTTGGGGCATGCCCCGCAAAGGGCCCTGTTCAGGGCTGGTAAGGTAATAGAGCTGTTAACTTTTGTAATTTAGTATAGGTTAGGGCATTTTTTTTATTTTGGGGGGCTTTGTTATTTTATTCGGGGGCTTAGATTAGGTGTAATTAGTTTAAAATTCTTGTAATATTTTTTTTATTTTTTATAATTTAGTGGGCGGGGGTTTGTACTTTAGTTTAGTTTTTTTAATTGTATTTAATTGTAGGTACTTGTAGTTAATTTATTTAATGATAGTGTAGTGTTAGGTTTAATTGTAACTTAGGTTAGGATTTATTTTACAGGTAATTTTGTAATTATTTTAACTAGGTAGCTATTAAATAGTCAGTATCTATTTAATAGCTATTGAACCTAGTTAAAATGAATACAAAGTTGCCTGTACAATAAATATAAATGCTAAAATAGCTACAATGTAACTATTAGTTATATTGCAGCTATATTAGGGTTTATTTTACAGGTAAGTCTTTAGTTTTATATAGGATTCATTTATTTAGTTAATTTAATGATAGTGTAGTGTTAGGTGTAATTGTAACTTAGGTTATGATTTATTTTACAGGTAAATTTGTATTTATTTTAGCTAGGTAGTTATTAAATAGTTATTAACTATTTAATAACTATTGTACCTAGTTAAAATAAATACAAAGTTGCCTGTAAAATACATATAAATCCTAAAATAGCTACAATGTAACTATTAGTTATATTGAAGCTATATTAATAGCTAGTAGGGGGCTTAGATTAGGTGTAATTAGTTTAAAATTATTGTAATATTTTATTATTTTTGGTAATTTAGTGTTTGTTTGTATTTTGGTACTTGTATGATGGATGGAAGACCTCTTCTTGCCCCGCTTGGATGAAGACTTCTGCCGGTCTGGATGTCCTCTTCTGCCCCATCGGATGAAGACTTCGGCCCGGCTGGGTGAACACGACTCAAGGTAGGGAGATCTTCAGGGGGGTAGTGTTAGGTTTATTTATGGGGGGTTTGGGTTAGAGTAGGGGTATGTGGGTGGTGGGTTGTAATGTGGGGGGGGGATTGTGTTTTTTTTTTACAGGCAAAAGAGCTGTTTTCTTTGGGGCATGCCCCGCAAAGGGCCCTGTTCAGGGCTGGTAAGGTAATAGAGCTGTTAACTTTTGTAATTTAGTATAGGGTAGGGCATTTTTTTTATTTTGGGGGGCTTTGTTATTTTATTAGGGGGCTTAGATTAGGTGTAATTAGTTTAAAATTCTTGTAATATTTTTTTATTTTTTGTAATTTAGTGTTTGTTTTTTTTTGTAATTTAGTGGGGGGGGTTTGTACTTTAGTTTATTTAATTGTAGATAATTGTAGGTACTTGTAGTTAATTTATTTAATGACAGTGTAGTGTTAGGTTTAATTGTAACTTAGGTTAGGATTTATTTTACAGGTAATTTTGTAATTATTTTAACTAGGTAGCTATTAATTAGTCAATAACTATTTAATAGCTTTTGTACCTAGTTAAAATAAATACAAAGTTGCCTGTAAAATAAATATAAATGCTAAAATAGCTACAATGTAACTATTAGTTATATTGCAGCTATCTTAGGGTTTATTTTACAGGTAAGTATTTAGTTTTAAATAGGAATCATTTATTTAGTTAATTTAATGATAGTGTAGTGTTAGGTGTAATTGTAACTTAGGTTAGGATTTATTTTACAGGTAAATTTGTATTTATTTTAGCTAGGTAGTTATTAAATAGTTATTAACTATTTAATAACTATTGTACCTAGTTAAAATAAATACAAAGTTGCCTGTAAAATAAAAATAAATGCTAAAATAGCTACAATGTAACTATTAGTTATATTGCAGCTATCTTAGGGTTTATTTTACAGGTAAGTCTTTAGTTTTAAATAGGATTCATTTATTTAACTATAGTAAACTTATTTCGTTTTATTTAAATTATATTTAAGTTAGGGGGTGTTAGTGTTAGGGTTAGATTTAGGTTTAGGGGTTAATAACCTTATTATAGTAGCGGCGACGATGGGGGCGGGAGATTAGGGGTTAATAATTGTAGGTAGGTGGCGGCGATGTTAGGGAGGGCAGATTAGGGGTTAATAAAATGTATTATAGTGTTTGCGAGGCGGGAGTGCGGCGGTTTAGGGGTTAATACATTTATTATAGTGGCGGCGATTTGCGGTCGGCAGATTAGGGGTTAATACTTGTAGTTAGATTGTGGCGACGTTGGGGGAGGCAGATTAGGGGTTAATAACTATAATGTAGGGGTCGGCGGTGTTAGGGACAGCAGATTAGGGGTTAATAGTTATAATGTAGGCGGCGGCGATATTGGGTCGGCAGATTAGGGGTTAATACTTGTAGTTAGATTGCGGCGACGTTGGGGGGGGGGCAGATTAGGGGTTAATAACTATAATGTAGGGGTCGGCGGTGTTAGGGACAGCAGATTAGGGGTTAATAGCTATAATGTAGGCGGCGGCGATTTGCGGTCGGCAGATTAGGGGTTAATACTTGTAGTTAGATTGCGGCGACGCTGGGGGGGCAGATTAGGGGTTAATAACTATAATGTAGGGGTCGGCGGTGTTAGGGACAGCAGATTAGGGGTTAATAGCTATAATGTAGGCGGCGGCGATATCGGGTCGGCAGATTAGGGGTTAATAGTTGTAGTTAGATTGCGGCGACGTTGGGGGGGGCAGATTAGGGGTTAATAACTATAATGTAGGGGTCGGCGGTGTTAGGGACAGCAGATTAGGGGTTAATAGTTATAATGTAGGTGGCGGCGATATTCGGTCGGCAGATTAGGGGTTAATAAAATAATGCAGGTGTCAGCGATAGCGGAGGCAGCAGATTAGGGGTTAATAAGTGTTAGATTAGGGGTGTTTAGAGACTCGGGGTACATGTTAGGGTGTTAGGTGCAGACTTAGTGTTTCCCCATAGGAAACAATGGGGCTGCGGTGTTAGTTTTTTTTCAGCCGAAACTCCCATTGTTTCCTATGGGGAAATGCCGAATTTTACCGAGCTAATTCGGATTTATTCGGAGATACGGCAGCTATTTCGGATTCATTCGGTAGATTCGGAAGTATTTTAATTCGGAAATCCGAATCGATCCGAATCGATCCGAATCTCCGAATTTACCGAATTTACCGAATTTCCGAATTAATCCGAAACGAACCGCACATGTCTACAAAAATGTATACGAGAAAAATACAAGGGAAACCCACTGATGTTTACTGTTTTGGCTGCCAGTGGCATTACTGAAAAATAAAACCTGGAGAATATTTTTTTCTTTTTATAACTGGCTTTGCCTTCTGTTGTTTCTATAGTTAGGTAAAGTTGGCTCAATTTTTGTAACAGTCAATTATTTGAAGATTAAGTTGACACAAATCAGAGATAGAGTAACTAAGTCTGACTGACTTCAGCTGTTTCTAGTCAGCTTTTAAAGGATAGGTGCCCACAGAATAAACTATAACAAAGAGCAAACTCTAATTTAATAGACTAGTAGAATGTTGTAATTTTAGAACAAAATAAACTATTATATATCTCATTATGGCATCATTTTAAAGTTCTATATTCAAAAGGAATGGTTTTGTGTCCAGCAATTCTTATAGACATATATCAATTAATGCCCTATTGTACAAAAGCATCCCAGCGTCCCAGGTTAAAGCGCTCAATTAAAATATTACCATTTCGTCTGCTACTCCCTTTCCAAAGAACCCAGTGCTATTCAACAGCAAACAGTAATATAGCAGCAGACAATTGCGGGGAGTACTGTAGGCAGTAAAATAGATAGGCCGGGGACAGAATAAGAAAGCTTACAACTTACCAGACCCTGTCTCCCTCATTCGCACTCTCCAAAGGATAGCCGTTTGCAACATGTATCTCTATGTTAAAATCCTTTGCAGTCCTTTTTTTCTAACACCTGAGACCTCATATCTTTGTGCCCTTATAACTTTTTATGCATTTTTTTTAATAATGTTTATTAGACAGTGTTATTTTGAGTATAACTGTACTGTACAATGTAATTTTGATGTGTTTTGTGCAACTTTTTAGTCGAGTGCAATGGTTAACTAGAGCTCTGAAGTTGCACTATCCCAACGTGTGTTGAATTCAATTGCTCTGGAGAATATGGCCTCTAGTTATCAAAGTCTGGCGGACCTGATCCGACAGTGCGGATCAGGTCCGCCAGACTTCGCTGAATACGGTGAGCAATACGCTCGCTGTATTCAGCATTGCACCAGCAGCTCACAAGAGCTGCTGGTGCAACGCCACCCCCTGCAGACTCGCGGCCAATCGGCCGCCGGCAGGGGGGGTGTCAATCAACCCCATCGTACTAGATTGGGTTGTATTGTGGCGATGTCTGTCCGGCTGCTCAGAGCAGGCAGACAGGTTATGGAGCAGCGGTCTTTGTGACCGCTGCTTCATAACTGCTGTTTCTTGCGAGCCTGCAGGCTCGCCAGGAATATGGGGCATCAAGCTAGATACGGAGCTTGATACATATGCCCCAATGTGTTTACTTTCAACTTGTAGAACATGCTCTACTTCCGACGTGCACAATAGTAGCCGCAATAAATCCCTTTCCGCTTGCGCACAACTGTTTGTGTGCCACTCGTAATCTAGCCCTTTATAGTGTAACAACGTGAAATTAAAATATCTAACCATATGATTTACCCAACATATCGAAAACTATGAAGGTGCTAAATCTTCTTTTATTGTGACACAAAAGTTTATTAAAAAAAAATAGATATTTGTTGGTTGCAAATTAAGGTGTTACATGATTTTAAAATTAATGCAACTATTCTAGAAGGACCCATGGTTTGTTAAAGAGTATGGGCCCACTGATCAAAAGTTTGCAAGCAAAAACATAAAAAAACAGGTTTAGCCTTGCAGGGACTGTTTTCATGCAATTAAAAAAGATAACGGGCTGTTCCTGCGAGTGGCGAGATGTCTCCCATAAAAATAATAAGAGCTCCCTATTATGTAAAAGTTTGTAATGGCGGACAAAGTACACATGAAGAAACCGGCGTATGTTTAAATTTTAATATAACACTAAATACTAATCAAAATACTGTTTTCAGTGCATTGTACCTTATATTTGCTGTTACTTTTGTATGCAAAGGTTTTCCTTTCAGAGTGCCCACCTAAAAGATCCCCACCTTTTAAGTTGCGAGAAAAAACAGTGAGATATGTAGGGCGGAAATGTTTAGATAATTACGCTGGGAGACAATTTCATGCATGCCTAAGGTATCCCCATGTTCAGCCCATTTTACAATAAAATAGCAATTACAATTTGTATTTTGTATTAAAAGTGCGAATTTCTATATGTTGTTTGCATTTTGGGTGAGCAATTTTGTTTCGGTTTTTGATGCACCTTAAATAGGATTTTTGTGTGAATGGTTCAATAAATTGTACTGTAGGATAATGAAAATTACAATTTTCATTGTGCACTTTTGTAATGTATAGATCTCCTTCCCATACAAAAAAGGAATATACGCCTCTTAGCGATGACACCCTGTTTTCAAAGTGGCTTTAGATCATTCCACCAGGGAAATAGAAGTACTGGTGAGCATTCTTAAAGGGATATTCCAGCCAAAATTGATATCCACACGGATGTATTTCAGTTTTGAATAGAAGCATTTTTATAATATACATGTATTAGCAGAAATGCTTCTAATAAAAGCTATAGTAGTTTCAAAAGTGTATTTAAATATGCACTGTGCATCAGGATTTTAAATACAGCACTTGCTCAGAGAGCCTAAGGTGCTTGTATCATCTGGTAATGACTTACGTCTAGATTACGAGTTGTGCGTTAGTGTAAAAAAGCAGCGGTAAGAGGTTCTAATGCTGCTTTTTTACGCTCGCTGGTAAACTTTGTAAAGTCTTTTTTCTATGGGACTTGCATAGCGCTGATATTACGAGTCTGTCCTGGGAGGCCAAAAAGTGAGCGGTACACCCTCTACCTCCAAGAGTCCTAACGCATTTAAAAGTCAGTAGTTAAGAGTTTTTTGGTACAACGCCGTAACATAAAACTCATAACTAAAGTGCTAAAAAGTACACTAACACCCATAAACTACCTATTAACCCCTAAACCGAGGCCCTATCGCATCGCAAACACTATGATACAATTTTTAACCCCTAATCTGCCGCTCCGGACACCGCCGCCACCTACATTATAATTATGAACCCCTAATATGCTGCCCCCAACATCGCCGACACCTACATTATATTTATTAACCCCTAATCTGCCGCCCCCAATATCGCTGCCACCTACCTACACTTTTTAACCCCTAATCTGCCACCCCCAACGTCGCCGCCACTATAATACACATATTAACCCCTAAACCGCCGCACTCCCGCCTCACAAACATTAGCTAAATATTATTAACCCCTAATCTGCATCCCTAACATCACTTCCACCTACCTACATTTATTAACCCCTAATCTGCCGCCCCCAACGTCGCTGCCACTATACTAAATTTATTAACCCCTAAACCTAAGTTTAACCCTAACACCCCCTAACTTAAATATAATTTAAATAAATCTAAATAAAATCACTATAATTAACTACATTATTCATATTTAAAACTAAATACTTATAAAATAAACCCTAAGATAGCTACAATGTAACTAATAGTTACATTGTATCTATCTTAGGGTTTATTTTTATTTTACAGGCAAGTTTGTATTTATTTTAACTAGGTACAATAGTTATTAAATAGTTATTAACTATTTAATAACTATCTAGCTAAAATAAATACAAAAGTACCTGTAAAATAAAACCTAACCTAAGTTACACTAACATCTAACACTACACTATAATTAAATAAATTAACTAAATTAAATACAATTACCTAAATTAAATTAAATTAAATTAGCTAAAGTACAAAAAAAACCACTAAATTACAGAAAATAATAAACAAATTACAGATATTTAAACTAATTACACCTAATCTAATAGCCCTATCAAAATAAAAAAAGCCCCCCAAAATAAAAAAAACCCTAGCCTAAACTACCAATAGCCCTTAAAAGGGCCTTTTGCGGGGCATTGCCACAAAGTAATCAGCTCTTTTACCTGAAAAAAAAAATACAAACAACCCCCTGAACAGTAAAACCCACCACCCACACAACCAACCCCCCAAATAAAATACTATCTAAAAAAACCTAAGCTCCCCATTGCCCTGAAAAGGGCATTTGGATGGGCATTGCCCTTAAAAGGGCAGTTAGCTCTTTTGCAAGCCCAAACCCTAACCTAAAAATAAAACCCACCCAATACACCCTTAAAAAACCTAACACTAACCCCCTGAAGATCAACTTACTGGGAAAAGTCTTCATCCAAGCCGGGCTGAAAGTCCTCAACGAAGCCGGGAGAAGTCTTCATCCAAGCCGGACGAAGTGGTCCTCCAGATGGGCAGAAGTCTTTATCCAGACGGCATCTTCTATCTTCATCCATCCGGGGCGGAGCGGGTCCATCTTCAAGACATCCGACGTGGAGCATCCTCTTCATCCAATGACTAAAGCCGAATGAAGGTACCTTTAAGTGACATTATCCAAGATGGCGTCCCTTAGATTCCGATTGGCTGATAGAATTCTATCAGCCAATCGGAATTAAGGTTGAAAAAATCCTATTGACTGATGCAATCAGCCAATAGGATTGAACTTCAATCCTTTTGGCTGATCCAATCAGCCAATAGGATTGAGCTTGCATTCTATTGGCTGATTGGAACAGCCAATAGAATGCAATCCTATTGGCTTATTGGGTTAGACTTAGGTTTAGGGGTTAATACATTTAGTATAGTGGTGGCGACGTTGGGTGCGGCAGATTAGGGGTTAATAAATGTAGGTAGGTGGTGTTGATGTTAGGGACAGCAGATTAGGGGTTAATAATATTTAACTAATGTTTGCGAGGCAGGAGTGCTGCAGTTTAGGGGTTAATATGTTTATTATAGTGGCAGCAATGTTGGGGCGGCAGATTAATGGTTAATAAGTGTAGGTAGGTGGCGGCGACATTGGGGTCGGCAGATTAGGGGTTTATAAATATAATGTAGGTGTCGGTGAAGTTGGGAGCAGCAGATTAGGGGTTCATATGTACAATGTAGGTGGCGGCGGTATCCGGAGCGGCAGATTAGGGGTTAATAAGAATAATGTAGGTGTCGGCGATGTTGGGTGCGGCAGATTATGGGTTAATAAGTGTAAGATTAGGGGTGTTTAGACTCGGGGTTCATGTTAGGGTGTTAGGTGTAAACATTACTTTTATTTCCCCATAGGAATCAAAGGGGCTGCATTACTGAGTTTTACACAACTTTTTTGCAGGTGTTAGACTTTTTCTCAGCCGGCTCTCCCCGTTGATTCCTATGGGGAAAGCATGCACGAGCACGTACGACCAGCTCACCTCTCACTTAAACCGCGCTGGTATTGAAGTGCGGTAATGAGCAAAATTTTGCTCAACGCTCACTACTTGTCTTTTAACGACGGGTTTCTGAAAACTCGTAATACCAGCGCTGCATGTAAGTGAGCGGTGAGAGAAAACTGCTCGTTAGCACTGCATAGGCTCTAACGCAAAACTCGTAATCTAGGCCATAATTTATAAATTGCTGATATAATACAAGCCCCCGCTGGTGCTCCGAGCAGCTGCAATATTTAAAATGCTGGAGTACTGAGAATATCTAGCTATGCTTCACATGCACATGCAGAGAAAAATGTTAACACTAAAACAGTTATAACTTTTACTAGAAGCATTTTTGCTAATACATTTATATTGGAAATATGTTTCTATTCAGAGATGTAATTTATCAATGTGCTTTTAAATTTTGACTGGAATGTCCCTTTAAATAATATCACCAGCCAAGAGACCTTTAAATCTTCAGACCCCATATCTTAACACAAAACATAATAAAAACTATCACAGGAAGTCTAGGATACATTTCTATAAAAACACCAATCAAGGTTGGGTTATAAAAAAAAAATATCTAAAATTTTGAACATCCTCCAGAGCACCGTTAAATTCATTATTAAAAAATGGAACGAATATGGTGCAATAATGAAACTGGCTAGAGAAAACTCATTGCCCAAGTAAGGTGTTCAAGAAAAAAACAAAATGCCAATGGTAACCCTGAAGGATCCAAAGAGATCACCAATCTGGCCCTGGAGATCTGTAGCTGATATAGGAGAAACTGTCCATGGGACAACGATAATCCAGATGCTCCACAAAAATGGGCTTTATGGACGCATAGCAAGAAGGATGCCACTGTTAAAAATTATGATAAGTAATTTTTTGGGGGTTTCCAAATGCTGAGAGATTGTTAGTTTATGATGTTAAATTGCAACGTATGGTTGACATTTTCTTGGCAAAGAAGATAACAAACTACTCACATATTGACTGAATGAAGGTTAAGACAGTATTTAGGGCAGGTTGAATTGCACAAGAGCTAGGCTGGTTTCAAGACACCTGAGTCTGGGACTGGGATTCACCTGATTGTCTGGTGTCTAAAGTGTTTAGACTGGGGTAGATCTGACCGTAATATAATATGAACTTTTTGAGAAATAACATTATAGGGGTCTACTCCAATCCATAAGGCGACTTGTGCAAATTGCTTACTGTCAGGGTGCCAGGAATCAGACTGAGACAAGAAGTGCAAAAATAATCACACCTTTATTAATAGCAAAAAATAAGAAAAAGTTCATAAGTCAAATAACAAGTCAGGAATCAAAACCAGAGCTGGTAGTCAGACGAACCGAGTCAGGAGCCAAAGCGAGTAGTCAGACGAGCCGGAATCAGGAACAAGGAAAATAGCAGAGTCAGGAACAAGCCAGGGATCAGGAACCAGGAGGGACGTCAGACAGCCAGGTAATATACAGGAGCTCTCACAAACAGGTCTGAGACAATGCAAAGGCAAAGCATACTGAACAGAGGCCCTTTAAATAATAAGTGATGACATCACAATTCTGAGACTGCATCCTGTCTCACATTGATGATGCACACCAGTCTGGCCATAAAAGGAAGTGCAGGAAATGAGCAGCATCCCCCAAAATGCACCATGGTCTGCAAGAGAGCTGAGTAAAATGGCACATGGCAAACAAAACAGGTAAAAACCCTGACAGTACCCTCCCCTCAACGACCCCTCCCCTGCGGAGGAAAAAAGGCTTATTGGGAAAACGGGTATGGAAGTCACGGAGGAGGGCGGGAGCATGAACATCAGAGGAGGGAACCCATGAACGCTCCTCCGGACCGTAGCCCCTCCACTGAACCAAATACTGTACGCGGCCCCTGGACATACGATCAATAATGCTGCTGACCTCATACTCCTCATTGTTGTCAACAAAGATAGGATGGGGACGAGGCAACACAGTGGTAAACCGATTACAAACCAATGGTTTCAAGAGGGAGACATGAAAAACATTGGAGATGCGCATTGCAGGAGGAAGGTCAAGAGCGTAAGCCACAGGATTGACCCGTCGGAGTATTCGAAAAGGACCAACATAACGGGGAGCCAGTTTATTGGAAGGCACACGAAGGTTCAAGTTGCGGGAGGACAGCCAAACTCTCTTACCAACCTGGTAGGAAGGCGCGGGCAGACGCCTACAATCAGCCTGGAACCTTTGGCCCTGCATAGAACGATGAAGGCAATCCTGAATCTGCACCCACGTGGAACGGAGTTGCTGGAGATGCTCCTCCAAAGCCGGAATACCCCGAGACATGAATGAATCGGGCAACAAGGATGGTTGAAACCCATAATTCGCCATGAACATGAATAACTTGGAGGAAGCATTAATAGCACTATTACGAGCAAACTCTGCCCAAGGAAACAGTTCAGACCAATTATTGTGGTGATCTGAGACATAGCAGGAACTGTTCCAGAGCTTGATTAGACCGCTCCACAGCCCCATTGGATTGAGGGTGATATGCCGAGGAGAAGGAAAGCTGGATCCCATTTGAGCACAAAAGGAACACCAGAATCTGGAGACAAACTGGCTACCCTGGTCCGACACTATCTCCTTGGGTAACCCATGTAAACAAAAGACCTCATGGGCAAAAATTGAAGCAAGCTCCTGAGCGGTAGGCTACTTCTTCAAGGGAATGCAATGTGACATTTTAGAAAAACGGTCAACCACCATAAGGATAACAGTATTGCCATTGGAAACAGGGAGCTCGACAATGAAGTCCATGAAAAGATGTGTCCAAGGACGCTCACCATTAGCAATAGGTTGAAGAAGACCCACAAGAAGACGTTGAGGAGTTTTATTCTGTGCACAAACTGAGCAGGAGGCAATATAAGCAGCAACATCAGAATGAAGACCTGGCCACCAGAATTGTTGAGTGACAGACCAAATTATTTGGTTCTTACCTGGGTGACCTACGGCTTTAGGATAGTGGTAAGTGTCCAAAAGTTTAGTTGATTCTCAGGAACAAAACACTTACCACTAGGTTTCTCAGGAGGTACATTGGTTTGTGCAGCCAGGATCTCCTCCCCCAAGGGAGAAGTCAAATTAGTACATATGGTAGCCAAAATATGGTCAGGAGGTATAACTGGAGTAGGTACAAACTCCTCCTTGGACAGAGGCGAAAAATGTCGAGAGAGGGCATCAGCCCTAACATTCTTACTACCAGGCAGGTAGGAGACCACAAAATTAAACCGAGACAAAAATAGTGCACATCTGGCCTGTCGGGGTGACAAACGTTTTGCTTCAGAAAGATAAGTTAAATTCTTGTGGTCAGTAAGAATGAGCACTGGCATTCTAGTACCCTCGAGGGGATTGCCTCCAATCCTTGAGTGCCAAAATTATAGCCAGTAATTCCCTGTCGCCAATTTCATAATTGCTCTCCGCTGGAGACAATTTCTTAGAGAAGAAATCATACGGATTCAAGGAACCATCAGGCGTAGGACGTTGAGACAAGAGGGCACCTACTCCAGTCTCAGACGCATCGACCTCAAGAATGAAAGGCAGGGCAGGGTTAGGATGAGCCAGAACTGGAGCAGCAGCAAAGGCAGCCTTAAGACTATTAAAGGCCTTAATAGCAGTATGTGACCAATGGAGTGGATCATTCTCTTTATGGGTCATATCTGTGATAGGTTTGACCAAGGAAGAAAAGTTTTTAATAAACTTTCTATAGTAATTGGCGAACCCAAAAAACATTGAATAGACCGAAGACCAACTGGGCGAGGCCACTGCAGAACTGCAGATAACTTGTCAGGATCCATGGAGAACCCTGCAATGGAGATAACATAACCTAGGAAGGTTACTTGAGTCTGATGGAACTCACACTTCTTGAGTTTACAAAACAGGCCGTTCTCACATAGTCTTTGAAGAACCTGTGTAACATCAGAACGATGAGCCTCAAGTGTGGGTGAGTGTATGAGGATGTCATCTAAGTATACCACAACACACTGTTGCAATATATCTTGTAGGACATCATTTATAAATTCCTGGAAAACAGCAGGAGCATTACATAGGCCAAAGAGCATTACAAGATACTCATAATGCCGGCTCCTGGTGTTAAATGCTGTTTTCCATTCATGGCCCTCCTTGATCCTAACGAGATTGTACGCTCCTCTCAAATCAAGTTTAGTAAAGACCATAGCTCCCTTGAGGTGGTCAAAGAGTTCCGTAATGAGATGAATAGGGTAAGCATTCTTAATGGTAAGATGATTAAGACCCCTATAATCGATGCATGGTCTTAACTCGACACCCTTCTTCTTTACAAAGAAGAAGCCAGCCCCTGCAGGAGAGCAGGATTTGCAGATGATCCCCCATGACAGAGAATCGGCAACATACTCCTCCATAGCACAATTCTCCGCAACAGACAGAGGGTAAACCCGGCCCGAGGAGGAATGGCTCCAAGTTGCAGGTCTATGGCACAATGGTAAGACCGGTGAGGAGGCAATGTACCGGCACGCACCTTGTCAAAAACGTCTAGGAACTCTTGGTACTCCTCTGGCAATTGAGATAACAAAGAAGTGAACAAGACTTTAACTGCTTTCCGAAGACAAGTGGAAATACATTGGGGAGACCACAACAACACTTCGAACCTGCGCCAATCGAGACTGGGATTGTGCTTTTGGAGCCATGGATAACCCAGAACAACTGGAAAATGCAGAGAGTTTATCACCTGGACCTGGAGGGTTTCAAAATGGAGAGCCCCAACAGCCATGGATAACGGAGCAGTTTTGTGAGTAACGAGTGTGGGCCTGCCATCAATGGCCTCAATAGCAAACAAAACGGACCGAGGCAAAACAGGAATGGAGTGTTTTGATACAAAAGCACTGTCAATGAAATAGCGCGCAGCACCGGAGTCAACAAGAGCCTGGGTGACTATGGAGGAGTCCACCCAGGAAAGGACAACGTGACTAAAGGTTTCTCCTTTAGTGGTTCTCGGGATGAGGATAAACCACCCAAGGTCTGCCCCCGACAGGACCTTAGGTGTGAGCGTTTCCTGGCCGTGTAGGACAAGGCTTCAAAAGGTGGCCCTGTAACCCACAATAGAGGCAGAGCCCCTCCCTCCTCCTAAAGGCCCTCTCCGCCGCGGAGAGACGCGTGAATCCCAACTGCATCGGCTCAGCAGTACCTGGTGACTTGGGACCAGGAGGCAAGGGAGGAGAGGGAGGCAAGGGTGGGAACAAACACGTAGGAGACAATGGAGCAGGAGGCTTCTGCAAGCGCTCCTTGAAAGAGGGCCTCTCACTTAGTCTGATGTCAATTATGATCAAAAAAGTCACCAATGCCTCAAGAACCTCTGGTAAATCTCTGGCCGCAACTTTGTCTTTAATCGCATCAGAGAGCCCATGAAAGAAGGCAGCAACAAGGGCTTCATTGTTCTAACCTACCTCTGCGGCAAGTGTACGGAACTCAATGGCATACTGAGCAACAGATCTTGTACCTTGCTGAATGGACATGAGTCATTTAGCAGCAGAGGAGGAGCGAGCCGGAACATCAAATACCCTTCGAAATGAGGCCACAAATTCAGGGGAAATCACATGTTTATTAGTCTCCCACAAGGGATTAGCCCAGGCAAGAGCTGTGTCAGAGAGTAACGAGATGAGAAATCCCACCTTAGCTCTGCCAGAGGGAAACGCCTGAGGTAACATCTCAAAGTAAATGCCCACCTGGTTCAAAAACGCTCTGCACTGATTAGGATAGCCTCCATATCACTGAGGTAGAGGTGCAAAACCGGACATGCTCTTGGTAGGACTAGGTGCAGTAGCGGAAACAGGAGCAGCCATAACTTGCGGGACATTTTGGTCCAAATGTGCAGTGCGAGTCAGCAGGGTTTGCAGGGCTAGTGCAAATTGATCCAAGCGGTGATCCTGTTCATCCATCCTGGAAATTATTGCCTAGATTTAGAGTTCTGCGTTAGCCGTCAAAACCAGCGTTAGGGGGTCCTAACGCTGGTTTTTACTGCCTGCTGGTATTTAGAGTCAGTCAGGAAAGGGTCTAACGCTCACTTTCCAGCCGCAACTTTTCCATACCGCAGATCCCCCTACGCCAATTGCGTATCATATCTTTTCAATGGGATCTTTCTAATGCCGGTATTTAGGGTCTTGGCTGAAGTGAGCGTTAGAAATCTAACGACAAGACTCCAGCCGCAGAGAAAAGCCAGGAGTTAAGAGCTTTCTGGGCTAACGCCGGTTCATAAAGCTCTTAACTACTGTGCTCTAAAGTACACTAACACCCATAAACTACCTATGTACCCCTAAACCGAGGCCCCCCCACATCGCCGCCACTCTATTAAATTTTTTTAACCCCTAATCTGCCGACCGCACACCTCCCCTACCTACATTATCCCTATGTACCCCTAATCTGCTGCCCCTAACACCGCCGACATCTACATAATATTTATTAACCCCTAATCTGCCCCCCCAACGTCGCCGCTACCTTACCTACACTTATTAACCCCTAATCTGCCGACCGAACCTCACCGCTGCTATAATAAATGTATTAACCCCTAAAGCTAAGTCTAACCCTAACCCTAACACCCCCCTAAGTTAAATATAATTTTTATCTAACGAAATAAAATAAATCTTATTAAATAAATTAATCCTATTTAAAGCTAAATACTTATCTGTAAAATAAACCCTAATATAGCTACAATATAAATAATAATTATATTGTAGCTATTTTAGGATTAATATTTATTTTACAGGCAACTTTGTATTTATTTTAACTAGGTACAATAGCTATTAAATGGTTATTAACTATTTAATAATTACCTAACTAAAAGAAATACAAAATTACCAGTAAAATAAATCCTAACCTAAGTTACAATTAAACCTAACACTACACTATCATTAAATAAATTAAATACAAATACCTACAAATAAATACAAATAAATACACTATAACTAAAGTACAAAAAATAAAAAAATAATTTACAAACATTATAAAAATATTACAAAAATTTTAAGCTAATTACACCTACTCTAAGCCCCCTAATAAAATAACAAAGCCCCCCAAAATAAAAAAATAAATTCAATCAGCCAATCAGAATTTTCCTACCTTAATTCCGATTGGCTGATATAATCCTATCAGCCAATCGGAATTCGAGGGACGCTATCTTGGATGACGTCCCTTAAAGGAACCTTCATTCTTCGGGAGTTCGTCATGGAGGAAGGATGTTCCACATCGGCGGGATGAAGATGGAGCCGGAAGAAAGAAGATTAAAGATGCCGCTTGATAGAAGACTTCAGCTGGATGATGGACCTCTTCAGCCTCCGCTTGGATGAAGACATCGCCCGGATTGGATGAAGAATTCGGCTCGGCTGAGTGAAGACGACTCAAGGTAGTAAGATCTTCAGGGGGTAGTGTTAGGTTTATTTAAGGGGAGTTTGGGTTAGATTAGGGGTATATGGGTGGTGGGTTGTAATGTTGGGGGGTATTGTATGTTTTTTTTTACAGGAAAAAGAGCAGAATTCTTTGGGGCATGCCCCGCAAAAGGCCCTTTTAAGGGCTGGTAAGGTAAAAGAGCTTTACAATTTTTATTTTAGAATAGGGTAGGGCATTTTTTTATTTTGGGGGGATTTGTTATTTTTTTAGGGGGCTTAGAGTAGGTGTAATTAGTTTAAAATTCTTGTAATCTTTTTTATTTTTGTAATTTAGTGTTTGTTTGTTTTTGTAATTTAGTGTTTGTTTTTTGCATTTTAGTTTAGTTGATATAATTGTAAGTAATTGTAGGTAGTTTATTTAATTAATTTATTGATAGTGTAGTGTTAGGTTTAATTGTAACTTAGGTTAGGATTTATTTTACAGGTAATTTTGTAATTATTTTAACTAGGTAGCTATTAAATAGTTCTTAACTATTTAATAGCTATTGTACCTAGTTAAAATAAATACAAAGTTGCCTGTAAAATAAATATTAATCCTAAAATAGCTAGAATATAATTATTATTTATATTGTAGCTATATTAGGGTTTATCTTACAGGTAAGTATTTAGCTTTAAAAAGGAATTTATTTTATTTTGTTAGATAAAAATTATATTTAACTTAGGGGGGTGTTAAGGTTAGGGTTAGACTTAGCTTTAGGGGTTAATACATTTATTAGAGTAGCAGTGAGGTCCGGTCGGCAGATTAGGGGTTAATAATTGTAGGTAGGTAGCAGCGATGTTGGGGGGGGGCAGATTAGGGGGTAATAAATATAATATAGGGGTCGGCGGGGGTTAGGGGCAGCAGATTAGGGGTTCATAGGGATAACGTAGTGTCAGAGCCTGTACCTTTTAGGACCCGGTGCAGTTTCACCTTGTCCTGCCTACCTAACTAATAAAACACCTGAGATCACAGGCTTCTGTGCTTAGTATTTTGTATAGCAGTTTCAGAGCTGCTGTTTCTCTAAGCTCTCTAAACATTTTGGATTACAAATATTCTACAGCGTTTTCTAACAACTGAAGAGTTATATTTAACACTTCCTTCTGCCTCTATCTGATGTCTTGCATGCAATAAGGAACTTTGTATTTTGGACAGTTCAACTACTTATAAACTTTCTGGAGTCCGTTAACCCTGACTGTTAATATTGTTATACCTCCTTTTCAGCAGCAAGAACATACCTACACTCAATCTGGTAACTGTGCAGGAACAGACAGGACTATTTCACTCTGTCTCACTACCTAATAGCTAACCGCAATTCCGCAGCCTTACATGCTTCACTGACAACTCCTGCAATTTCTGTAATAGCTCAGCCACAGGAATACCTAGCACAGCATCCGGAGTCACAGTAAGAGTATTATCTAATAGACTATACTTATAACAAGAAGTTTTCCTTACTGTGTTGTAAAGTAATTTCAGTCATATTCCTGCCTAACGGTTGCTCTTGCTTCTATTAGAGACTATTTCTAATACTCAGTCTGTTTCCCAAAAGTCTGCAGATTCAGAGCACACTTCCTGCAGGGTTAATATTCTTTCAATCTATCACTGGATTATACTCAAGGGTTAATTCTAACTTTCTGACAACCCTCTTGGGGATTCAAAGACTAAATTCATTTCCCTGCTGCAGTTTGCACTTTTCCCATAGTGCATCTTGGTATGGAGCTGATACAAAACTAATCTATTTACATATAGATATATACAATTACAGTCTTAAATTCTGCAGTTGTGCTCCGAAACCATTTAGCACATTATTTGCTCTAAGAGAATATTAGAGTAACATTACATAATACTAAGCCTCGCCAAATGGAGCCAGCAGAAATTCCGCAACTCATCTATAACCTCACACAGAGGGTAGACCAGATTTCTCAGGCGGTTAGAGACCTTCAAGTTGAGAACCAATCACTACGTGATATAATAAAAGAATCTATTCATTTAAAAGGTGCTCATGACACACTACCCGAACCACAGGTCTCATTACCCGATACCTTTTCTGGAAACAGAAAAAGCTACAAACAGTTCAAAAATGCTTGTCATTTGCTTTTCAGTCTCCGCCCTCGCAGTTACCCAACAGAAAGAATTAAAGTCCTTTCTGTTGTCTCCTTTCTCCGCGGAGAACCTAGGTCTTGGGCAGACAATCTATGCAAACACCAAAACCCTATAATGTCTTCACTCAGCCTCTTCTTCGACAACTTGGATGAATTGTATTTGGACAAAGATGTTCAATTAACAGCAGAGACCATGATGAGAGACCTTAAGCAAGGGAAGAGGCCTGTTGAGGACTACATCTCAGAATTTAAACTATATGCCTCAGATTCGATGTGGAGTCCTGTCGCTCTCCGGAATCAATTTAGATTAGGGTTAGCCGAAACCCTCAAGGATGAATTAGCCCGTATAGACCTACCTCCTACTTTGGAAGCCTTGATGAGGGTTACGACCCAAATTGACAGAAGACTCCGCGAGAGGAGACATGAGAGATATCACACCGAAAGCTCACCAAAACCTTATTCATCTTCAGCACGTAATCCTCCCTTGAGCCCTTCTTCACACTCTGTTCCCATGGAAATTGGGGTTGTTCGAGGTCCCATCACTCCAGCGGAAAGATTTCGGCGGAAAACACATAACCTGTGTATGTATTGTGCTGATGACTCACATACCATACAAGAATGCCCACTCTTATTAAAGAACAAGAAAAGTAAGTGTATTTCTAATAAATCAACTCACCTTCAGCATAATCAAATAACTTATTGTGGGTTATCCCTTGTTTTACAGTGGGACCACAAAAGACTTCCTACTGATGCCATCATGGATTCTGGTGCTTTTGGGAACTTTATCGATTCCGGTCTAGTTAATTCCAATAAAATACCACTTGTCTTGAAATCAAAACCACTTGTTGTCAGAGTTATTGACGGGTCTACTGTTACCACTGGTCCCATAACCCATCATACTATACCACTAGAAGTCATAACTAAAGAGTGCCATATAGAACATATTTCGTTTGATGTCCTACCCTCACCACACTTCCCTGTAGTTTTGGGGATCTCATGGTTACAACAACATGAACCTAGCATAACCTGGTCGTCTTCAAAAATTTGTTTTAACTCAGATTATTGCCTTAATACTTGTTTTTCCAAACAGTGTCTTCTACAAACTACTTCAGTACATCCAGTTCTACCTCCTGATTATATCGATTTCACTGATGTCTTCAGCAAATCAGAAGCAGAGAACCTGCCTCCCCATCGGAACTACGACTGCCCGATACAATTACAGCCAGGAGCCACTATTCCTTTCGGACATGTTTATCCATTAAATCAACCCGAACTACAACACCTCAAGACCTACTTAGAGGACAACATAAAGAAAGGTTTTATCAGACCATCAACCTCCCCAGCAGGTGCAGGGATGTTCTTCGTCACGAACAAGGATGGCACTCTCCGGCCCATTATAGATTATTGGGAGTTAAATAAGAGAACAATAAAAAACTGGTATCCCCTACCTTTGATCCCGGAGTTGAACGAACGCCTCTCAGAAGCCACCATTTATACAAAACTCGACCTCAGAGGGGCATATAATCTAATCCGTATCCGCGAAGGTGACGAATGGCTCACGGCGTTTAGAACGAGATATGGGTTATATGAATATCTTGTGATGCCATTCGGCCTTTGCAACGCCCCGGCAACTTTCCAACATTTTATAAATGATGTTTTTCGAGATTTGTTGGATAGTTGCATTGTGGTATACCTGGATGACATCCTTATATTTTCCAAATCTCTCACAGAACACAGAAAACATGTTAGATGGGTGCTGTCCCGACTACGTGTCCATAAACTGTACGCCAAGTTAGAGAAGTGTCAATTCCATTGCTCTCAGATCTCGTTCTTGGGCTATGAGATTTCACCACAGGGCATAAGTATGCAACATAAGAAAGTGGAAACTCTTCTAGACTGGCCGCAACCCAAGAATAAGAAGGAACTCCAAAGATTTTTGGGGTTCTCAAACTATTACCGTAAGTTCATCAAAGGGTTCTCAAAGGTTGCAAGACCACTTACTCAACTTACTAGCAACTCGAAACCGTTCAGTTGGACCGATGAAGCATCTTCTGCCTTTGATTTCCTCAAAGCCAGTTTCTCAAGTGCCCCTATACTGCGTTTTCCAGATTTGAACTTACAATTTGTTTTAGAAGTTGACTATTCCGACTTTGCTACTGGAGCTGTTTTGTCTCAGAGACGATCTCCTTCCGAACCACTGCATCCGGTCTCCTTCTTCTCCAAAATTATGAGTTCAGCAGAGATGAACTACTCCATAGGAGATAAAGAACTTTTAGCGATACGCAGAGCTTTGGAAAATTGGAGACATCTCCTAGAAGGAGCTAAATTCCCCATAACCATCTACACCGATCACAAGAATCTACAGTATTTGCAGTCTAACAAAACACTCTCTGCTAGACAAGTCCGTTGGTGCTTATTTTTCTCCAGGTTTGACTTTCACATCATCTACCGTCCTGCAAATAAAAATGGTAAGGCAGATGCCCTATCCAGAATTTATACAAAACCAACTTCTCAGTTCAACACCACTTCAATCATACCGAGTGAGTGGTTCATTGCCCTCTCTACTTCTCTACTGAAAGAGATTCAAGATTCCTACGCTACCGACAAAGACCTACCACTCCAAAGACTGACGCAAAAATCGGGTACTTATTATTTTGGAGATAAGATTTATGTCTCTCCCAGCTTAAGATCAGCACTATTAAGGGAACATCATGACTCACCATTTTCCGGACACCCTGGAGTAAACTGAACAATAGATCTTATACAAAGAGAATTTTGGTGGCCCGATTTAAAGAAAACAGTCCATGATTATGTAACATCCTGCTCCACCTGTGCTATCTCAAAATCAGAAAGGAACAGACCCTACGGTCTGTTGATGCCACTCCCTATTCCACAAAGACCCTGGGAACAAATATCCATGGATTTTATTGTCGACCTACCGCCTTCCAGGAGACATACTACCATCTTAGTCATAATCGACATGTTTACAAAAATGGGACATTTTATCCCATATCATAAATTACCTACCTCTGTTGAAACTGCTAATTTATTTCTTGAAAACATAATAAAACTCCATGGAACACCGGACAGAATAATCACGGACAGAGGTACGCAATTTACCTCCAGGTTTTGGAAGAAATTATGTTCTCTATTACAGATAAACCACAGATATACTACTTCATTCCATCCACAGACCAATGGCCAAACTGAACGTCTGAATCAGTGGCTTGAGAAATATCTCAGATGTTATTGCAACCAACAGCAAAATTATTGGGTGGATTATTTACCCATGGCCGAATTCGCTTACAACAGCCTAAAGAATTCTTCAACAAAACTATCTCCATTTTTTGCCTCTTATGGATATCACCCCACATTTCACATTAACTCAGACGTATCTTCTACTTCCCCTCATTTAGAAGATTACAGCAGACAACTTATTGATGGCTTTTCTACTATCACCCAGAATATTCAAAAGGCTCAAGAAAGCCAAAAACACTATTACGACCTCCGAAGAAGAACTCCCCCATCATATACCATAGGGGACAGAGTCTGGCTCTCCACAAAAAACTTGCGTCTGCAGGTGCCATCCAAGAAATTAGCTTCCCGTTTTATAGGACCATTCCATGTGAGTCGTATTGTAAATGAAAATGCTGTCACGTTGGATTTACCTCCTCAAATTAAAGTTCATCCCACATTTCATTTCTCGTTACTCAAACCTTATAGACCGACCAGAAACACTGAATTAGTATTACCACCTACATTGTCCCCTGGAGAAACTGACACTTACGAAGTGAAATCTCTATTAGATTCCAGATACCGGGGTTCTGTTTTGGAATACTTAGTGAGATGGAAGAACTATCCTCCTGAGGATGATACCTGGGAACCGGCTTCCAATCTGAACGCTCCACGTCTCGTGTCTCTATTTCATAGACGGAATCCGGACCATCCTGCACCTCGAGCTGTGGGACAGCTCGCTTGAGGAGGGGGTGATGTCAGAGCCTGTACCTTTTAGGACCCAGCGCAGTTTCACCTTGTCCTGCCTACCTAACTAATAAAACACCTGAGATCACAGGCTTCTGTGCTTAGTATTTTGTATAGCAGTTTCAGAGCTGCTGTTTCTCTAAGCTCTCTAAACATTTTGGATTACAAATATTCTACAGCGTTTTCTAACAACTGAAGAGTTATCTTTAACACTTCCTTCTGCATCTATCTGATGTCTTGCATGCAATAAGGAACTTTGTATTTTGGACAGTTCAACTACTTATAAACTTTCTGGAGTCCGTTAACCCTGACTGTTAATATTGTTATACCTCCTTTTCAGCAGCAAGGACATACCTACACTCAATCTGGTAACTGTGCAGGAACAGACAGGACTATTTCACTCTGTCTCACTACCTAATAGCTAACTGCAATTCCACAGCCTTACCTGCTTCACTGACAACTCCTGCAATCTCTGTAATAGCTCAGCCACAGGAATACCTAGCACAGCATCCGGAGTCAAAGTAAGAGTATTATCTAATAGACTATACTTATAACAAGAAGTTTTCCTTTCTGTGTTGTAAAGTAATTTCAGTCATATTCCTGTATAACGGTTGCTCTTGCTTCTATTAGAGACTATTTCTAATACTCAGTCTGTTTCCCAAAAGTCTGCAGATTCAGAGCACACTTCCTGCAGGGTTAATATTCTTTCAATCTATCACTGGATTATACTCAAGGGTTAATTCTAACTTTCTTACAACCCTCTTGGGGATTCAAAGACTAAATTCATTTCCCTGCTGCAGTTTGCACTTTTCCCATAGTGCATCTTGGCATGGAGCTGATACAAAACTAATCTATTTACATATAGATATATACAATTACAGTCTTAAATTCTGCAGTTGTGCTCCTAAACCATTTAGCACATTATTTGCTCTAAGAGAATATTAGAGTAACATTACAAGTAGGTTACGGCAGTTTACGGAGCGGCAGATTAGGGGTTAAAAATAATATGCAGGGGTCAGCGATAGCGGGGGCGGCAGATTAGGGGTTAATAAGTATAAGGTTAGGGGTGTTTAGACTCGGGGTACATGTTAGGGTGTTAGGTGCAGACATGGGAAGTGTTTCCCCATAGGAAACAATGGGGCTGCGTTAGGAGCTGAACGCTGCTTTTTTGCAGGTGTTAGGCTTTTTTTTTCAGCTCAAACGGCCCCATTGTTTCCTATGGGGGAATCGTGCACGAGCACGTTTTTGAAGCTGGCCGCGTCCGTAAGCATCGCTGGTATTGAGAGTTGCAGTGGCGGTAAATTATGCTCTACGCTCCCTTTTTGGAGCCTAACGCAGCCCTTCTGTGAACTCTAAATACCAGCAGTATTTAAAAGGTGCGGGGGAAAAAATACACGCGTAGCTAACACACCCCTTTGGCCGCATAACTCTAAATCTAAGTTTAAGGCAGGTAAAGGTGGATTATCAGCACCATCAGGATTCATGGCCTTTGCGTAATGTCAGGGTGCCAGGAATCAGACTGAGACGAGAAGTGCAAAAATAATCACACCTTTATTAATAGTAAAAAATAATAAGAAGTTCATAAATCAAATAACAAGTCAGGAATCAAAACCAGAGCTGGTAGTCAGACGAGCCAAAGCGAGTAGTCAGTCGAGCCGGAATCAGGAACAAGGAAAACAGCAGAGTCAGGAACAAGCCAGGGATCAGGAACCAGGAGGGACAGCCAGGTAATATACAGGAGCTCTCACAAACAGGTCTGAGACAACGCAAAGGCAAAGCATACTGAACAGAGGCCCTTTAAATTATAAGTGATGACATCACAATTCTGAGAATGCATCCTGTCTCACATGGATGATGCACACCAGTATGGCCATAAAAGGGAGTTCAGGAAATGAGCAGCATCCCTCACAATGCACCAAGGTCTGCAAGAGAGGTGAGTAAAATGGCTGCCAGCAGCACATGGCAAACAAAACAGTTAAAAACCCTGACACTTACATGACATTTCTGAAATTCTAAGCCCCTCAAATTCATTTAAAAACTGGGTTTTCTACTCTATTTGCACCATGTTTACTCTACCAATACTTTGCATGGGGATAGTTTGCTAATGGTATTTCAATCCATCACAATACTTTTTGAGCACCTTTTTATTGGGGTTGCGTAAAAAAATTTCAACAGCATTAATCTCTTAAAAACACATTTTGGCCTCTGAATGGAATATCTAGAAAGATTGCACAGATATTTTCAAAGGTAAAGTTTTTGTCCATATTCCTTTCAAATATTAAAAAAACTAACGCCTAGATTTAGAGTTTAGCGTTAGAAGGGGTGTGTTAGCTACTCGTCACGGTGTTTTAACGCTTGTATTTAGAGTTTAAAAAAAGTCTTCTAACTTGACTCCTAACGCGTATATTTAATACGTGGAATCACGCCCGCGTTAGACAGTCTCCCATAGAGAACAATGAGAAATAAAACAAACACGCTTTTTTCACCTAACACTCGATCTCGCGAGAAATACGCACTGCTCGGTCATATGACAAATACCACATAATGCATAACAATAACACACTGCAAATGTCATAACAACAATCAAAAAACATAGCATACACGCATTACACATTCACAAGCGGGGAAAAAATAAATAAATAAATAAACGAGGAATACGCATATACTTTACGATACGGAAATATGGAAAAAAACAACAAGGAAAAATAAATGCACACTCATACAGAAGCAAAATACTCGCATTCAACATTACGAAATATTAGGACAAACATACATATACAACACTCCACTAATACGACACCATCAACAATTAACATTTACACATAATACTATTGGACAATGTTATGGAAAACGAGCACTATGACATCATTGCATTCTACACATTCCACAAATACTAACTCTAAATGAGCATGCGCAAATTCACACAACTAATACACATTGCACGCATACTAATTACTAACAAAGCACACCTAAACACAATTTACAAGGCAAACCGGTACATCATTATTCATTTACACAGGGTATATAAGCACCACACAAGCATGGCTTCTTTGACTGTGTTGCTGGTGGGTTTTTGGAGATTTGAGATTTAGTGTGTTATTGTGAGAGTTAGTGTGAGTTAGTGTTAGTGTGAGAGAGTCAGTTAGTGTTATCGTGAGTGAGTTAGTGGAAGTGTGAGAGAGTCAGTTAGTGTTATCGTGAGTGAGTTAGTGGTAGTTTGAGAGAGCCAGTTAGTGTTATCGTGAGTCAGTTAGTGGTAGTGTGAGAGAGTCAGTTAGTGTTATTGTGAGTCAGTTAGTGGTAGTGTGAGATAGGAAGAGAGCGGTAGTGAGCGACAGTTGGTTTGGGTGAGTGTGCGAGTGCTTTTTCTGTATAAGTAACATATTTACACGCAAACACATTCAATACATACATACACTTATCAATAACACTACATACACTCCCCCATACCCTCTCATAATACACTCCATACCCCATTCCCTGTAGTCCCATTCCCTTTCATCCCATTCCCTCTAATCCCATACCCCATTCCCTCTAATCCCATCCCCATCCCCTAGTTACATTTAGTTTACATATCCTCCTTTTAGTCTTCTTATACATTTTGTTTGGTTAAATACTCCTCTTTTATTTATATCCCTTTCACACTTTGAGCACTTGTTTTGTCTTTTTATTTATTTATTTTGACCCCCTTTCATTTGGTCACAGTCCCTTTTGGTTGGAGTAGTTAGGGCTTAGTTTAGGGAAGAGATGGAAGAGGAGGGCAGGCAGGAGATTAGTCTTAGTCAGGGGAGAGGGAGAGGGGGGAAGAGAGGGAGAGGGGGGGGAGAGGAACAGGACAGGAAGGGGGCAGGAAGCGGGGGAGGAAGCTGTGGGTGGACCCAGCCACTTGGTTCAAGATGAACAAGTGGCTGGGCCCAGTGGCGGACAGAATAGGGCTTCACAGTCCGGGAAACAGAGGGCACCATCACAGGGGAAGGCCAAGGCGACTAGGGAGGCGAGGTATACTATGGAGGAGAAGGAGGTCCTCATAGAAGCGTATATGGGCAGGTATAGGAGGCTGCAAGCTCAGAAGACCACCCTGAGTGAGAAGAGGAAGCTCAAAAAGAAAATAACCAGGGAGTACAAACATGCCGCACTGACCGTTGAGTACTCCCGATGGGAGGAAATGTTGCGTCCCAGCATCTCCGAGGTGGCCATAGTCGGGATCGGAGAAATCGATACCGGGAACCTGCCACTCTCATCTGACGGTAAGCTCATTTAAGAATCTATTAACAAAAATGTATTTAAGGATAAGATTAATGCTACTATGCTGTTTAACACATTATTACGTAAGCACATTCACAATGACCTTGCGATTACATTACTATCTAGGCTACAGGTTAGGTGTGCATTTAAACAGACTGAAAACAAACGCAAAATCATTCAGATTGACCAGATAGATATCACAAAAACGGTTTGGAAAATGAGGAAGTCGCATTGATTGTTAGATTTCAAAGTGGATTAATGAGGCTGTATTTGTAATTCAATTGGAAGCAAAAGCATTTACATCTTTATTTGGAAATATGCTAATATATACATTTCTTTCTTTTTGCAATATAAAGAGTCTGGGGAGGAGCCAGAACAGCAACCACAGGCTCCTCCTTTTCCTAGGTATGAGAGTGGTGGAGATGACTCACCACCTCAGAGAGAAAAAGAGGCCCCCCTGCACAAGAAGAGGCCCCCCTGAAGCAGAGGAAGAGGCCCCTCCTGAAGCAGAGGAAGAGGCCCCCCCTGAAGCAGAAGAAGAGGCCCCTCAAGCACCAGCAGGCCACCATGCACAAGCAGGCCGCCATGCACAAGCAGGCTGCCGTGCACAACAGGAGGAAATAGCCGAGGTGCAGGTCTTACTCGATTTCATTGAACAGATGCGTACCTCCCGGATGGAAAATATCCAAACTAGAACTCAGATGACCGAAGATCTTTGTGGCATTCAAGAAGGACAAAGAGAAATTATAGAGATACTTACAAGAATTGAACAAGGACAAATCCAGAGTTTACAGATTCAAGAAAATATGTTGAATTTCTTCCGGGAGGTGCATGCTGGGCCATCTGCTGCTGGGCCATTTGCTGCTGGGCCATCTCCTGCTGTGCCATCTCCTGCTGTGCCATCTCCTGCTGGGCCATCTCCTGCTGGGCCATCTCATCTTGGTACTCCTCCATCTCCTCCTCACCTTGGTCATCCCAGTACTCCTCCTTCCACTCTTCCCACAACATCTCCGATGAGAACTCTTTGGAGGGGGCAGTTGCCCCCCCAGAGCCTCAGTCTCGTGGGAAGAGGGGAAGGAAGAGGAAGTAAATATTTTTTGAGATATTTATTTTGAATTTATTTAATGTTTAATGGATAGGTATGTGATGATGTGGTTTTCATACACTTGTGGACCACACTCTGTATATAATCTGCTTCTATGGGACCGGGTCCATGGAGGCAGATTGTTTGCAGAGTGTGGGTTACAAGTGTGTGGACACCACATCATCACATACCTATCCTTGTTCATGATATTGATTGGTTTCTGTGATGTGATGTCAAAACTGTTTCCCTAATCTCAAACAAAATAACCATTACAATTATACATGATGGCATATTACTGTTTGAATGCCAATAACACAGCTTAAAGGGACAGTCAGAACATTATTGTTTACAAAGAAAACACTGTATTACGCATTATCAAGTTTGAAACAAAAACATGGAGAAATACACGTGTGACTTATGTGATTTACCCTTGTATCTATGCCTATGAAAAATGACCACTTATTTATGTTATTAGTACATAACAACATTTTAGACAATCAATGATCAATCCAGGGTAAATATGCTGTATGAGCTCAAGTTTTTCTATATCAAAATGCTATCCAAATGCCCTCTAGGGGTCAAAATGCATTCTGATTACATGCACTCTTCAAGCTCTAAGAAATGAGCACACGAACCTCCTAGGTTTAGCTAGCAAATAAGAATAACCAGAGAACTATGATATATTGGTGAGAAGCGTTTGACATCATTTGTATTTTAAAAATTGCATTTTTCATAATGCAAATCATTATTGGTTTTCTAGACTGTCCCTTTAAAAAATGACATATGCTAACATATACTAATATTTTGTTATTGTTGGTATATCTACATGTACTTGTTCAAACAAGAAATATTGGAATAGGATTTCTATTGACGTGTTAAATAAAGTCTATTTTCTTAAAGAGACATTATTGTGTTTGAATTATTTTAGAAAGACATTTTATTTACAAGGAATATTGTTTCAAGTCCTTTTATGAGTGAATAAACAAATATATGCTCACAATAATACATTTGGAGATTAACCAATGAGGAACTCATACATGACACAATAATCAACATTTGCATTAAAGGGACAGTATACAATCTTTTTCAGACAACTGCATGTAATAGACACTACTAGAAACAACAAGATGACCACATACTGATATCAAAATCCATAAGAAAAAGCTTTAAACACTTTATTAGAAAATATGTTTATCTATATTGAAAAGATAGCTGTAAAGCCAATTCCAAGTGGAAAATAAGACAATACCCCTTCATTTGCATATGAAAAGACCCTTTACACAAACAGGAGCAAGCTGGCGAAGGTAGCTGATGGTACTCACATCAAACTTTTAGGCTTGGCGAGGAGTCTGAAAATTACTGAAATGTTATTTGAATATAAGCCAAACTAGACATGTATTTGTTAAAACACGGACTATATAAATAGAGATAAAAAACATATTTGTGTTTTTAATGTGTGTCTAATGACCCTTTAATAAAATATACGACAACATAACATCTAGAAGAAGTAGGCATCTCATATATTTAGCATATGATAAAGATAAATGCATATTGATTACTTGATTCAAATACAATTGCGCATATTTCGGAATTCGATATGTTGAAAATTAAACACAACACAGTCATTATTCATAAAAAGGAACATATTGTTGACAAACATATTAAACAAGATGGACTATATTCATGGATTTACACTTGCCTCAAAATATCTTATGCAGGAAAACATTTTGCTTTCATTCGTTTATTCAACCAGACAGCCATCAAAAGAGAATGTTTTGTTCTTTATCAGCTATGGGTCAACAATGTTACATGATTCATACAATCCATACTCGCCATGGTTTTAAACTTGTCTTCTCATTCACAAACGTCGGTTAAGTGCAAAATCTAATATTGCGGGACTACGTAATACAATCAGGTGGTTTTTACAGCTTTGCATGTGACGTCTTAATTAACATGGTGCATCCTTGATCGCATAAAAATGAAATCCAATAAAAGTTGCATCCTTGATCGCGTAAAAACGCCATCCAATAAAAGTTGCATCCTTGATTGCGTAAAAACGCCATCCAATAAAAGTCGCATCCTTGATCGCGTAAAAACACCATCCAATAAAAGGCGCATCCTTGATTGCGTAAATACGCCATCCAATAAAAGGCGCATCCTTGATCGCGTAAAAACGCCATCCAATAAAAGTTGCATCCTTGATCGCGTAAAAACGCCATCCAATAAAAGTCGCATCCTTGATCGCGTAAAAACACCATCCAATAAAAGGCGCATCCTTGATCGCGTAAATACGCCATCCAATAAAAGGCGCATCCTTGATCGCGTAAAAACGGCAGCCAATACAAGGACTCATTGGACAGCCTGGCAGGTGACATCTTAAGCAACATGGCGCATCCGAGATCGAGGAAAAACATCAGCCAATACAAGGACTCACTTGATAGCTTGGCATATCAATAAGAAACTTATTTATATTTTAGAAACTAGTATGTGTCTATATTGCTAGCTAGGAATGTCACGCTAGATAACGTAATACTGTGATATATGAAATAGTATCCATTATTGAAAATAAGGAGATTTTTCATTAGAAGCAGAGGATTTTTAAATAAACTATTTAGCATGCAGCATGTTTTAAATAGACATGATAACAATATTTTAAGTTTACACGATTATGTACGGCATTGCAATTTGTAATACATTGTAACAATAAATGAAAATCTTTGGATTATTGTGTTTCATGTCCCTTTAACTGAGAATTAATGCTAGGAGATGCATTCTGAAAATAGGGATGTGTTATATATTATAAGTTAAAGGGACAGTCAACCCCAGAAATGTTTTGGTTTAAAAATATAGCTAATCCCTTTATTACCCATTACTCATTTTTGAACAACAAACACAGTTATATATTAATATACTTTTTACTTCTGTTATTATCTTGTATCTAAGCTTCTGCTGACTGCCCCATTATTTCTGTTCTTTTGACAGACATGCAGTTTAGCCAATCAATGCTCACTCCTAGGTCACTTTATGTGCATGAGCTCAATGTTATCTATATGAAACATGTGAACTAATGCCTTATAGTAGTCAAGATTTATTCAGATTAGAGGCAGTCTTCAAGGTCTAAGAAATTAGCATATGAGCCTCCTAGTTTTACCTTTCAAATAAGAATACCAAGAGAACAAAGCAAAAATGTGGATAAAAGAAAATTAGGAAGTTGGTTAAACTCGCATGCCCTATTTAAATCATGATTCATCTTTTGGGACTTGACTGTCCCTTTAACTATAGCTATGGTGTCCATCTTTAACATTTAAAATCTACACATGATAAATACATATGTCATTGATGTTTTCATATATGTTTATATTGTTTTGGTATAACAATAATGACACATGTATTGATCAAATGTGTCACTTATTCAAGTTGAAATATGGTCAGCCTACCTATAGCCATATATATCGGAGGATAATTAATTTTTTAAAATATTAATATAAAGATATTCATCATCTAAAATATGCGCATTACACACAGTGATTGATTTGGTTACACTACTACAATAAGATATTATTGAAATTGGAATACATGTGCTGTCAACATTCAAATAAGAGTTTTTTTTAAAATAAGATTATATGTCCTTGTTCATGTAAAAAGGACAAAAACACATTAGAAATGCAGATCCATTCCTTAACATTTGTGGTCAGCATCACTTAATGGGACATGAAATACAAAATTTAAAAAATCAGGATTCACAGAGAGGATACTATTTACATAAAAATAACACTTTACAGAGATTATCTCATTGTATCAATCCTGGGATCATTTGTAAAATGTGTATCAATTCACGCAGAGTTTACAAATGAACACATGGATGTGAAATTAAAAATGTACATATATATATATATATATATATATATATACAAACATCAAGATATATATATATCTATATATATACATATATAAAATCATTACTATGCTAATCATAATCTTGCAAAGATAAAACTTTCCGAAAACTATATCAAGAAAATGAATCTAATTAAATTGGATATGTAAATATTAAAGTCATTTGCAATTGTATTACATACATGATTCGGGAAAGACCATTATTTGGTTTCTGGTCCCTTTAAGGATTAACCACATAAACTAGAGATTTCAATCAATGACATGAATAAAGAGGACAAAGAATCATGGAATGACATGTATTTTATTAGTATGTCATAAAACATAAACAACGTTTAAAAAAAACATGTTGAAAGATCATTAAAATTGGAGCCATTTGACAAGGTAAAAGAGTGCATCACAGTCCTTGGAGGGAGTTGACATGGGCCAACAAAGGCCAGCACAGCCCCATTGGAGCCATTTGACAAGGTAAAAGAGTGAATCACAGTCCTTGGAGGGAGTTGGCAAGGGCCAGCACAGCCCCATTGGAGCCGTTTGACAAGGTAAAACAGTGCATCACAGTCCTTGGAGGGAGTTGGCAAGGGCCAGCACAGCCCCATTGGAGCCAATTGACAAGGTAAAAGAGTGCATCACAGTCCATGGAGGGAGTTGACAAGGGCCAATAAAGGCCAGCACAGCCCCATTGGAGCCATTTGACAAGGTAAAAGAGTGCATCACAGTCCTTGGAGGGAGTTGACAAGGGCCAACAAAGGCCAGCACAGCCCCATTGGAGCCATTTGACAAGGTAAAAGAGTGCATCACAGTCCTTGGAGGGAGTTGACAAGGGCCAGCACAGCCCCATTGGAGCCATTTGAAAAGATAAATGAGTGCATCACAGTCCTTGGAGGGAGTTGACAAGGGCCAACAAAGGCCAGCACAGCCCCATTGGAGCCATTTGACATGGTAAAAGAGTGCATCACAGTCCTTGGATGGAGTTGACAAGGGCCAACAAAGGCCAGCACAGCCCCATTGGAGCCATTTGACAAGGTAAAAGAGTGCATCAGAGTCCTTGGAGGGAGTTGGCAAGGGCCATCACAGCCCCATTGGAGCCATTTGACAAGGTAAAAGAGTGCATCACAGTCCTTGTAGGGAGTTGGCAAGGGCCAGCACAGTCCCATTGGAGCCATTTGAAAGGTAAAAGAGTGCATCACAGTCCTTGGAGGGAGTTGACAAGGGCCAACAAAGGCCAGCACAGCCCCATTGGAGCCATTTGACAAGGTAAAAGAGTGCATCACAGTCCTTGGATGGAGTTGGCAAGGGCCAGCACAGCCCCATTGGAATCATTTGACAAGGTAAAAGAGTGCATCACAGTCCTTGGAGGGAGTTGGCAAGGGCCAGCACAGCCCCATTGGAGCCAATTGACAAGGTAAAAGAGTGCATCACAGTCCTTGGAGGGAGTTGACAAGGGCCAATAAAGGCCAGCACAGCCCCATTGGAGCCATTTGACAAGGTAAAAGAGTGCATCACAGTCCTTGGAGGGAGTTGACAAGGGCCAACAAAGGCCAGCACAGCCCCATTGGAGCCATTTGACAAGGTAAAAGAGTGCATCACAGTCCTTGGAGGGAGTTGACAAGGGCCAATAAAGGCCAGCACAGCCCCATTGGAGCCATTTGACAAGGTAAAAGAGTGCATCACAGTCCTTGGAGGGAGTTGACAAGGGCCAACAAAGGCCAGCACAGCCCCATTGGAGCCATTTGACAAGGTAAAAGAGTGCATCACAGTCCTTGGAGGGAGTTGACAAGGGCCAACAAAGGCCAGCACAGCCCCATTGGAGCCATTTGACAAGGTAAAAGAGTGCATCACAGTCCTTGGAGGGAGTTGACAAGGGCCAGCACAGCCCCATTGGAGCCATTTGAAAAGATAAATGAGTGCATCACAGTCCTTGGAGGGAGTTGACAAGGGCCAACAAAGGCCAGCACAGCCCCATTGGAGCCATTTGACATGGTAAAAGAGTGCATCACAGTCCTTGGATGGAGTTGACAAGGGCCAGCAAAGGCCAGCACAGCCCCATTGGAGCCATTTGACAAGGTAAAAGAGTGCATCACAGTCCTTGGAGGGAGTTGGCAAGGGCCATCACAGCCCCATTGGAGCCATTTGACAAGGTAAAAGAGTGCATCACAGTCCTTGTAGGGAGTTGGCAAGGGCCAGCACAGTCCCATTGGAGCCATTTGACAAGGTAAAAGAGTGCATCACAGTCCTTGGAGGGAGTTGACAAGGGCCAACAAAGGCCAGCACAGCCCCATTGGAGCCATTTGACAAGGTAAAAGAGTGCATCACAGTCCTTGGAGGGAGTTGGCAAGGGCCAGCACAGTCCCATTGGAGCCATTTGACAAGGTAAAAGAGTGCATTACAGTCCTTGGAGGGAGTTGACAAGGGCCAGCACAGCCCCATTGGAGCCATTTGACAAGGTAAAAGAGTGCATCACAGTCCTTGGAGGGAGTTGACAAGGGCCAGCACAGCCCCATTGGAGCCGTTTGACAAGGTAAAAGAGTGCATCACAGTCCTTGGAGGGAGTTGACAAGGGCCAACAAAGGCCAGCAAAGCCCCATTGGAGCCATTTGACAAGGTAAAAGAGTGCATCACAGTCCTTGAAGGGAGTTGGCAAGGGCCAGCACAGCCCCATTGGAACCATTTGAAAAGATAAAAGAGTGCATCACAGTCCTTGGAGGGAGTTGACAAGGGCCAACAAAGGCCAGCACAGCCCCATTGGAGCCATTTGGCAAGGTAAAAGAGTGCATCACAGTCCTTGGAGGGAGTTGACAAGGTCCAACAAAGGCCAGCACAGCCCCAATGGAGCCATTTGACAAGGTAAAAGAGTGCATCACAGTCCTTGGAGGGAGTTGGCAAGGGCCAGCACAGCCCCATTGGAGCCATTTGACAAGGTAAAAGAGTGCATCACAGTCTTTGGAGGGAGTTGACAAGGGCCAGCACAGCCCCATTGGAGCCATTTGACAAGGTAAAAGAGTGCATCACAGTCCTTGGAGGGAGTTGACAAGGGCCAACACAGCCCCATTGGAGCCATTTGACAAGGTAAAAGAGTGCATCACAGTCCTTGGAGGGAGTTGACAAGGGCCAACAAAGGCCAGCACAGCCCCATTGGAGCCATTTGACAAGGTAAAAGAGTGCATCACAGTGCTTGGAGGGAGTTGGCAAAGGCCAGCACAGCCCCATTGAAGCCATTTGACAAGGTAAAAGAGTGCATCACAGTCCTTAGAGGGAGTTGGCAAGGGCCAGCACAGCCCCATTGGAGCCATTTGACAAGGTAAAAGAGTGCATCACAGTCCTTGGAGGGAGTTGACAAGGGCCAGCACAGCCCCATTGGAGCCATTTGAAAGGGTAAAAGAGTGTATCACAGTCCTTGGAGGGAGTTGACAAGGTCCAGCAAAGCCCCATTGGAGCCATTTGACAAGGTAAAAGAGTGCATCACAGTCCTTAGAGGGAGTTGGCAAGGGCCAGCACAGCCCCATTGGAGCCATTTGACAAGGTAAAAGAGTGCATCACAGTCCTTGGAGGGAGTTGGCAAGGGCCAGCACAGCCCCATTAGAGCCATTTGACAAGGTAAAAGAGTGCAACAGGCACAACAATAAACAAAAAAGGCCAAATGGCAAAAGGAACAAACAAATCAGTAACATGTGGACGGAAGAATCTTAAGGTGACCTTGGAGCATCTCCAGATACTCCACTTACTGGGCATCACCTTATTGTCCTCTTCATGCTCTGCTCCAGATTCAGGCATTGACTGTAAATGCCTTATATGGAGTAGAGTCGAATGCTGAAACTGGAGCAGGGTATGAATGGTGTCATTCATCCTTCCCAGGAACAGCGAGTTCCTCAGCACGGCCTGCTCTATACTCGATATAGTTTTGAGCATGAGCCACAACATAAAAGAAATAAATAGAAGAATATTAATGTTAATTACACAACATAATATAAATCTAGCAAATATACATTGGAATTTGAAAGCAAAATCATTCTTACAATCAAATATTCAATATTGCTTATATTCACATGAAATATGTTCTTCATACATAAACCATTAAAGGGACAGTTTACTCCAAAATGTTATCCCCTGTAATTTGTTGACACTGATTCACTTTTCCAGCTTAAGTCTATTAATATTTTGAACATTATTTACATTGTCCATACATTGTAAATTTCAATAGTTTATTTATCCTGTGGTATCCACACCTATCCTTAAAGCTTTTTGCCTTGAGGCCAACATGTGTAAACACAGCAAGCAGAAGAAATTACACTCCCAGTGGTTTACAGAAGAGATAATGTAAGAATAAGTTATATTTCTATTTTTCATTACAAGTAGTAGTGATTGGTATATGGAGTGAGATGATATTAAAGGGACACTGAGCAAAAATATTTTAATTTGGGATTCAGATAGACCATTAAAAATATTTTAAACATTTAATTTACTCCTATTATCAAATCTAATACATTCTCTTTGTATCTTTAATTTAAATGCAACAATGTCATTTTATATTTCTGAAAATTTTTGGTGATCAACCTTGGTTTCCCTGCTGATCGATGGATAAATTAATCCAACAATGAAACAGAAAAAAAACCACAGTTCACAATATTTGAACACTTAGATGCCTTTCAACATAAAAATAAAAAAACAAAGAGAACTCTTAAAAATTGATAAGAGGAGTAAATTAGCAAGTTGATTAACATTGCATGCTCTATTTGAATAAAATTTAAAAATATTTTTGGTTCACTGTCACTTTAAATATGTTATAATGTTGAATTAGAATGATACTTACAGCTGTGCCTGGGAAGGACGATCTGACACCTCGAACAATGAAGGTTGGGATAGGGATGGGATATTGCTGGCGAGGGCTTGGATTGGGCTGGAGAGGGCTGGGGTGCCGCTCTGGGGGAGCCCGTACAGCTGGGGATTCTTGGGCATGGTGAGTTGATGACTGGGCAGGTTGGGGAACTGTACGGGCCAAAATACGGGGAGAGCGGCGAACGGGGACAATTCTGGGAGGGACAGGCCTGGAGGAATGGGAAGGGCCAGAAGGGTCTTGTGTCTGGGCAGGGGCCTGGGCAGGGGCTTCTAAAGGGGGAGGGGTTTCTACAGTGGGAGGGGCCTGGGCAGGGACTTCTACAGGGGGAGGGTCTTCTACAGGGGGAGGAGCCTGGGAAGGGTCTTCTACAGGGGGAGGGGCCTGGGCAGGGTCTTCTACAAGGGGAGGGGCCTGGGCAGGGGTGGGAGATTGATGCCCAGAAATTGAGTGTCCATCTGAAATATATAATAAAATATATATTAACATCTCATACATCATGAAATCAAAGCAAGGCATTTCAACATGATTAGGTTTTATATATACTTAGAAGTGGTTTACAATTTATTAACAATGATGATATAAGGATATGGTATGCATATAGGCACTCAAATGAATAGCAAGGAGTGTCTGTCCAATAAGAAGATGATTATTGTGGTTTGTCATGGAATATGCAAGTGACATCATGATGTCATTAATTAAAAATCAGACATAAATGAAAACATAATACAAGCATATGTTCATGCTGCATGATATGGAAAGGGGGGGCAGTAGTGGATTCTAAAAGAAAAGGAATAATCCTTTTTCAAGTGCCAAAGCTGTAGACTTTGAATTTCTTCATGAGAATGTTTACAAACAATAATACATGTTGGATACATGTTAGATAGCTTTCACATACCATCAGACTCCATGGCCGACTCTTCCTCCTCCGTCCCACATGTTACATCAATATCTGTAAAACATAACATGTTGTGTACACGTTAATATCAGATATTATAACATATGTTACTGTTGCTACAAGACACACATCAATGTTGCATTAAAGATATACTGAGCCAAAGTTATGATTTACAACATTTTGATAGAGCATACAAATGACATTAGATTTGTTATTCTCAATGAGTAAGAATTTAATTTTAGTGTTTGGATTTCATATAAATTCACAAAATAAGAGTGCATGGAACATTTGAGAGTTCTCATGTGTGTATAACTTCATGATTGTTGACAAAATTTATAATAAAAACAAACATATGTTATCCATCTTCTGAACAACAAAGGTGTAGACTAAGAAGCTTTGAGATATTAATCTTTCAATATTAAAAAAAATTAGAGATATAATCATAGTACTAAATTATATGTTTGATTCAAATGAAATGCTTCATCAGAATCATGATCATAATATAGATTACAAATACACCTTCAATGACATATGAATGAGTCAATGGACTTACTAGAATGCTTGGAAAGCATTTCATCATCGGTGCTGGATCCCCCTGGGCTCCCAACAAGAACTATATCTATGAATGATATAGATATCTATTAGTGAACACAGTTTGGACATCACTAAGTCACATCATTATCGATTTTTACGAAAAATATACTTAGAAATGAGAACAATTGAGCACTAATCTGAAGAATAAATACATGAGTGAATCCAGGTTATTCTGAATAAAAAGATGTCTTTAACATATGTTTAATTTCTGAATATATTAGACACACAAATCATCTCATATGATTATATTGCATATCTAAATATACCCATTGATCAATGTTTTTAAACGAATACACACAAACAACATTTTAAATAAAAATGGGTGATAAATTGAACCAAAGCCATGTGTCACATCGATCCATTTGTGCAATTGATCACAATGCAAAACAGAAGTTATTCATCAAAATATGTAATCATGGTGCTGTTAGGGTATGCTTATATCTATAAAGTAAGTCCAAGACTGAATATGTTATTTAGATATCAATATTGTTTCATCCAAACAATGTAATGAGGAATGAATCAATTGATTATTAAAGGCACACTGACATCAATTTGGTTAAAACATTGATTTTAAAATATTTGACATTTACTCCTATAATTTTTTTATTTTTTTTATTTTAATGCAGCTAAGAAATTGTTTGGTTCATTAATTATTGCTCGTTGAAGGTATTCAACAATCATCAAGAACAACCCAGGTTGGTCACCAAAAATGGACCTGCATCTAAAATTAGATTATTGCTTTTAAAATAAGGATAACAAGAGAATGTTGAAAATATGATTATAGGAGTAAATAAAAAATTTGATTGATATTGCATGCTCTATGTGAATGACAACAGAAATAATATGTGTTCAGTGTCACTTAAAGATCTAAATATCTTAATGTGTCAATTTTGCTGTTAATGAATTTTCAAAAACATATGTTGATGTAATGAATGGTATTGATCATGCAATAACAATAAAAACTGTAATTTAAGAATATCATCAAGATATCTCACATAATAGTGAGACAGATTCAAGACAAGGATACAAATCTAGTGAGTATCAATATGAATCGGGTAATAGTAATCATAGGCAACATAAGGGTAACTACCATCGTGCAGAACAACAAAGAAAGGAAGAATATGGTTGGCAGCAACCAAGAAATCCGTTTAAAAAACAGAGAGTGTACTACCAGGATGATATTCCCACACATAATAGATTTGATAATCTGAATAGATATAGCTCAGAAGAGGATGAGGAGGTTTTTTTAGAGGCAGGAAAAAGGAAATACAATCGGACAGACTCAGATCTGTTCAACAAAAGGAGAAGAAATATGGACAGGGTAGAAAACCGACAAATAAGAAAAAATCAACAAACTGTAAATCTATAATAGAGACTAACAATAATGATAAAACAGGTAAGGGTATTTTCAATTTATCTAAAGTGAAATTAACAGAAGCACAAACGTCGGTTTTAAATAGACGATTAAATTTTGCCCCCAGCTATAAAATCAATAAATTTGACACATTTATAGGAGTGCAGAAATTTATACGGAACTTATGTATTAAAAAATACTTTTTGAATAGTCCAATTCTAAAAAATAATATCTCTGAATCTAATAAATATAGACATGCAGAGGTTAAAAACAAGTCCTCTAGCAACCCTACGCAATACAAGTCAGCCCCAATGGAAAACTTTTTGGAATTAGTCCATAGGGATATTAAACATCTAAAAACAAACTACACATCGAATATGACTAAAGAGGAACAAATAGCTCTAAAAGAACTACAGGATAATAACGATATAGTGGTAAAGCCGGCCGAAAAGGCGGAGGCACAGTGATAATGGATAGGATTAAATATAATGAAGAATGTTTAAGACAATTGAACGATGTTAATACATATAAAAAATTAGATTCAAATCCAATATTTGCTTATAAAAAAATAATTGAAAAGTATCTGAATGATGGGCTAAAAGAAAGTATTTTGAATAAGAAGGAGTATCCTATATAATAAAAGGCCAAGTGTGTTTGTCCGAAGCTGTCATGTGCAGTAGACAGCACAGCACGAGGACAAACACACCTGGTCTTTGAGAGTCCCTAAGTCTCTGCTCTGAAGTGCGAGCAGAACCGAGCGTGGCTGGGGGCGTGGCCGAGCATGGCTGGGGGCATGGCCGAGCGCGAGGGCCGTGAGGGGGCGTGGCCAAGCGTGAAGGGGCGGGGCCAGGCGGCCCATGAAAGGCTGTGCAGTGAGAGCTCAAAAAAGCTCAAAAGAGGGGAGAGAGGGGGTAGGGAAAAGATAAGAAAGGTGAGAGAGAGAGAGTTCAAGAGGGGAGAGAGAGATCAAGAGGGGAGATAAAGGGAGCACAAGAGAGACAGCAAAAGAGAGGGGGAGAGACAGCAAAAGAGAGGGGGAGGGAGAGCAAAAGAAAGGGGACAGAGAGATCAAAAGAGAGGGGGGAAGAAAAAGAGAGGGGGAGGGGGAGAGAGAGAGGGGAGGAGAGAGAGAGAGGGGAGGAGAGAGAGAGAGAGGTGGGAGGAGGAGAGAGAGAGAGGGGAGAGAGAGGGGGGGAGGGAGAGAGAGAGGGGAGGGAGAGAGAGAGGGGAGGGAGAGAGGGGGAGGGAGAGAGAAAGGGGGAGGGAGAGAGAGGGGAGGGGGAGTGAGAGAGAGAGAGGGGAGGGGGAGTGAGAGGGGAGGGAGAGAGAGAGGGGGAGGGAGAGAGAGAGGGGGAGAGAGAGAGGGGAGGGAGAGAGAGAGGGGAGGGGGAGAGAGATAGGGGAGGGGGAGGGAGAGAGAGAGGGAGAGAGAGAGGGGTGGGGGAGTGAGAGAGAGAGGGGGGAGATAGAGAGGGAGAGAGATAGAGGGGAGAGAGAAAGGAGAGAGAGGGGGAGAGAGAGAGAGAGAAAGGGAGAGAGAGAGGGGAGAAAGAGAGAGAGGGGGAGAGAGAGAGGGGGGGAGGGGGAGAGAGAGAGAGATAGAGGGGAGAGAGTGCAAAAGAGGGGGGAGAGAGCGCAAAAGAGGGGGGAGAGAGAGTGCGCAAAAGAGGGTGGGATAGAGAGAGCGCAAAAGAGGGGGGATAGAGAAAGCGCAAAAGAGGGGGGGGAGAGCACAAAAGAGAGGGGGAGAGAGAGCGCAAAAGAGAGGGGGGAGAGAGGGAGAGCAAAAGAAAGGGGACAGAGAGATCAAAAGAGAGGGGGGGAAGAGAAAGAGAGGGGGAAGGGAGAGAGAGAGTAGAGGGAGAGAGAGAGGGGGAGGGAGAGAGAGGGGGAGGGAGAGAGAGAGGGGAGGGGGAGGGAGAGAGAGAGAGGGGAGGGGGAGTGAGAGGGGAGGGAGAGAGAGAGGGGGGAGGGGGAGAGAGAGAGGGGAGGGAGAGAGAGAGGGGAGGGGGAGGGAGAGAGAGAGGGGAGGGGGAGTGAGAGAGAGAGGGGGAGATAGAAATGGAGAGAGAGAGAGGGGAGAGAGAAAGGAGAGAGAGGGGGGAGAGAGGGGGAGAGAGAGAGGGGAGAAAGAGATAGAGGGGGGGAGAGAGAGAGGGGGGAGAGAGAGGGGAGAGAGAGAGAGATAGAGGGGAGAGAGCGCAAAAGAGGGGGGGAGAGAGATAGCACAAAAGAGGGGGGGAGAGAGTGCGCAAAAGAGGGTGGGATAGAGAGAGCGCAAAAGAGGGGGATAGAGAGAGCGCAAAAGAGGGGGGGAGAGAGAGAGCGCAAAAGAGAGGGGGAGAGAGAGCGCAAAAGAGAGGGGGGAGAGAGAGAGCTCAAAAGAGAGGGGAGAGAGAGAGTGCAAAAGAGGGGGAGAGAGAGCGCAAAAGAGGGGGAAGAGAGAGCGCAAAAGAGAGGGGGGAGAGAGATCTCAAAAGAGAGGGGGAGAGAAAGCACAAAAGAGAGGGGGGAGAGAGAGCAAAAGAGAGGGGCAGGGAGAGAGCGCAAGGGTTGGGACTGCTGTACCCTGCAAAAAATGGCCCGTGTGAACGGGCTTTAGGACTAGTCAATATATATTTAACCAATTCCCAAAAACTGCAACTTTTTACGTACTCCCTAAGATCCATAAAGATCTAAACAATCCCCCAGGGAGGCCCATTGTGTCTGGGGTTAATTCACATACAAGCAATCTCTCTGCATACATAGACTCATTCCTGCAAGTATATGTTAAAAGTACTAAGTCCTACTTAAAAGACACTATTAGTATTTTGAACCATCTAGAAAGTATTCAATGGAATAAAGACTGGTTGTTAGTTACCAGAGAGGTTACATCACTGTATACAATAATAAATAAAGAACTTGGCAACACATCAGTACAAAATATTTTAAAGGAAGATACAACACTGGATCCTAAACAGTTACAATTCATTCCAGATGGTATTAGGATTATCCTTGAAACTAATTATTTCTGGTTCAATAAGGAATACTACTTACAGATAAGTGGCACGGCGATGGGCACCAGATTTGCGCCCAGTTATGCCACTTTATATATGGCTAATTGGGAAAATTTATACATCTTTAATTCCCCCTGGGCGCAATATCTGGTGTCCTATCGTCGCTATATAGATGACCTGTTCCTTATTTGGTCAGGCAATGAGTGTCAACTAACAGAATTTAAAGAATACCTGAAAAGTAATGAGTTTAATGTAGCATTAACGTGGAATCAAAGTAGAACTAAAGTGGATTTTATATAGAGGATAACGAGGATAACGTACCAAAAATTTCTTTAAGAGTATTGATGTAAATAATTATATCAGCCTAAATAGCTGTCATCAAAGGCATTGGTTGAAGAATATACCGAAGGGACAATTTGTCCGCCTAAGACGTAACTGTAAAGATGTAGCTGTTTTTCAAACCCAATCTAAGGTGTTGAATGAAAGATTTATAGAAAATAATTATTCCAGTACTTTTCTAGATGAAAAAATAGAAGAAGTTGCCAAGCTAGAAAGGAAGAATCTATTGCAATATAAACATAAGAGTAATAAAAACTTGAAATGAACAATGACAATTCAGTAAATAGATTAATTTTCCAACACAGTACTCAAAGCAAAGAAGTCAGAGAGATTATTCAAAACCATTGGGGCATTTTATTTAGAGACCCCAGTCTAGCAGAATTCATAGGAGAAAGACCTAATATTGGCCTAGATTTAGAGTTGGGCGGTAGCCGTCAAAACCAGCGTTAGAGGCTCCTAACGCTGGTTTTTACTGCCCTCTGGTATTTGGAGCCAGTCATTAAAGGGTCTAACGCTCACTTTTCAGCCGCAACTTTTCCATACCGCAGATCCCCTTACGTCAATTGTGTATCCTATCTTTTCAATGGGATCTTTCTAACGCCGGTATTTAGAGTCGTGGCTGAAGTGAGCGTTAGAAATCTAACGACAAAACTCCAGCCGCAGAAAAAAGTCAGTAGTTAAGAGCTTTCTGGGCTAACGCCGGTTTATAAAGCTCTTAACTACTGTGCTCTAAAGTACACTAACACCCATAAACTACCTATGTACCCCTAAACCGAGGTCCCCCCACATCACTGCCACTCTATTAAAAATTTTTAACCCCTAATCTGCCGACCGCATGCCGCTGCCACCTACGTTATCCCTATGAACCCCTAATCTGCTGCCCCTAACACCGCCGACCCCTATATTATATTTATTAACCCCTAATCTGCCCCCCTCACCGTCGCCTCCACCTGCCTACACTTATTAACCCCTAATCTGCCGAGCGGACCGCACCGCTACTATAATAAAGTTATTAACCCCTAATCCACCTCACTCCCGCCTCAATAACCCTATAATAAATAGTATTAACCCCTAATCTGCCCTCCCTAACATCGCCGACACCTAACTTCAAGTATTAACCCCTAATCTGCCGATCGGAGCTTAACGCTACTCTAATAAATTTTTTAACCCCTAAAGCTAATTCTAACCCTAACACCCCCCTAAGTTAAATATAATTTTATTCTAACGAAATAAATGAACTCTTATTAAATAAATTATTCCTATTTAAAGCTAAATACTTACCTGTAAAATAAATCCTAATATAGCTACAATATAAATTATAATTATATTGTAGCTATTTTAGGATTAATATTTATTTTACAGGTAACTTTGTAATTATTTTAACCAGGTACAATAGCTATTAAATAGTTAAGAACTATTTAATAGTTACCTAGTTAAAATAATTACAAAATTACCTGTAAAATAAATCCTAACCTAAGTTACAATTAAACCTAACACTACACTATCAATAAATAAATTAAATAAACTACCTACAATTATCTACAATTAAACCTAACACTACACTATCAATAAATAAATTAAATAAACTACCTACAATTATCTACAATTAAACCTAACACTACACTATCAATAAATAAATTAAATAAACTACCTACAATTACCTACAATTAAACCTAACACTACACTATTAATAAATACATTAAATACAATTCCTACAAATAAATACAATTAAATAAACTAACTAAAGTACAAAAAATAAAAAAGAACTAAGTTACAAAAAATAAAAAAATATTTACAAACATTAGAAAAAAATTGCAACAATTTTAAACTAATTACAGCTACTCTAAGCCCCCTAATAAAATAACAAAGACCCCCAAAATAAAAAAATGCCCTACCCTATTCTAAATTACAAAAGTTCAAAGCTCTTTTACCTTACCAGCCCTTAAAAGGACCTTTTGTGGGGCATGCCCCAAAGAATTCAGCTCTTTTGCCTGTAAAAAAAACCTACAATACCCCCCCAAAATTACAACCCACCACCCACATACCCCTAATCTAACCCAAAGCCCCCTTAAATAAACCTAACACTAAGCCCCTGAAGATCTTCCTACCTTGTCTTCACCATGCCAGGTATCACCGATCGTTCCAGGCTCCGAAATCTTCATCCAAGCCCAAGCGGGGGCTAGACATCCATCATCCAGCGGCTGAAGAGGTCCAGAAGATTCTCCAAAGTCTTCATCCTATCCGGGAAGAAGAGGCGATCCGGACCGGCAACCATCTTGATCCAAGCGGCATCTTCTATCTTCATCCGATGACGACCGGCTCCATCTTGAAGACCTCCACCGCGGACCCATCTTCTTCTTCCGACGACTTCCCGACGAATGACGGTTCCTTGAAGGGATGTCATCCAAGATGGCGTCCCTCGAATTCCGATTGGCTGACAGGATTCTATCAGCCAATCGGAATTAAGGTAGGAAAATTCTGATTGGCTGATGGAATCAGCCAATCAGAATCAAGTTCAATCCGATTGGCTGATCCGATCAGCCAATCAGATTGAGCTCGCATACTATTGGCTGATCGGAACAGCCAATAGAATGCGAGCTCAATCTGATTGGCTGATTGAATCAGCCAATCGGATTGAACTTGATTTAACTAAGTTAAATGTTATTATTATGTAATTATTTTTTTATTTTTTGTAACTTAGTTCTTTTTTATTTTTTGTACTTTAGTTAGTTTATTTAATTGTATTTATTTGTAGGTATTTTATGTAATTAATTTATTGATAGTGTAGTGTTAGGTTTAATTGTAGATAATTGTAGGTATTTTATTTAATTAATTTATTGATAGTGTAGTGTTAGGTTTAATTGTAAGTTAGGTTAGGATTTATTTTACAGGTAATTTTGTAATTATTTTTACTAGGTAGCTATTAATTAGTTATTAACTATTTAATAGCTATTGTACCTGGTTAAAATAAATACAAAGTTGCCTGTAAAATAAATATTAATCCTAAAATAGCTACAATATAATTATAATTTATATTGTAGCTATATTAGGGTTTATTTTACAGGTATTTAGCTTTAAATAGGAATAATTTATTTAATAAGATTTATTTTATTTCGTTAGATTTAAATTATATTTAACTTAGGGGGTGTTAGGGTTAGGGTTAGACTTAGCTTTAGGGGTTAATAAATTTATTAGAGTAGCGGTGAGGTCCGGTCGGCAGATTAGGGGTTAATACTTGAAGTTAGGTGGCGGCCATGTTAGGGAGGGCAGATTAGGGGTTAATACTATTTATTATAGGGTTATTGAGGCGGGAGTGAGGCGGATTAGGGGTTAATAACTTTATTATAGTAGCGGTGAGGTCCGGTTGGCAGATTAGGGGTTAATAATTGTACGTAGGTGGCAGCGACGTTGGGGGAGCAGATTAGGGGTAATAAATATAATATAGGGGTCGGCGGTGTTAGGGGCAGCAGATTAGGGGTACATAGGAATAACGTAGGTTGCGGCGGTGTGCGGTCGGCAGATTAGGGGTTAAAATTTTTTATTAGAGTGGCGGCGATGTGGGGGGGGCCTCGGTTTAGGGATACATAGATAGTTTATGGGTGTTAGTATACTTTAGAGCACAGTAGTTAAGAGCTTTATGAACCGGCTTTAGCCCAGAAAGCTCTTAACTCCTGGCTTTTTGCTGCGGCTGGAGTTTTGTTGTTAGATTTCTAACGCTCACTTCAGCCAAGACTCTAAATACCAGCGTTAGAAAGATCCCATTGAAAAGATAGGATACGCAAATGGCGTAGGGGGATCTGCGGTATGGAAAAGTCGCGGCTCCAAAGTGAGCGTTAGACCCTTTCCTGACTGACTCTAAATACCAGCGGTAGCCCAAAACCAGCGTTAGGAGCCCCTAACGCTGGTTTTGACGGCTAACACCAAACTCTAAATCTAGCCAAGAATCTATTTTTATTCACATGAGTTAATTGTTTCATCAATTAATGTCTCAATAAATCGATCCTGTATTCTTATTTTCAAAACTTTATGTTGTTGACTGTAGCTTTAATTCATTTCTTGAATTTTTGCATTATCATCAATTGATATCTATATTTCCTTGTTTATTCTTTTGAGCTTGCTAGTATATTTTGTATAATGTAGAAAATTGTAAATAAGGATACTGTATTCTTCACATATATACTAATTAACGTATACATTTGACCAACATGTGTAAAGCAATGCCAGTTACAGCAAACACATGTTCACGTGTGTGCGCAATTCTCTCTTTCGTGATCATTACTCAATTAGTGCTAGCGGAATTGCGCATCCGTGATTTGACCAACATGTGTAAAGCGATGCCAGTTACAGCAAACACATGTTCATGTGTGGGCGCAATTCTATCTTTCGTGATCATTATGCAATTACTCCTAGCGGAATTGTGCTTCCGTGATTTGACCAACATGTGTAAAGCGATGCCAGTTACAGCAAACACATGTTCACGTGTGTGCACAATTCTATCTTTCGTGATCATTACGCAATTACTCCTAGCGGAACTGCGCATCCGTGATTTGACCAACATGTGTAAAGCGATGCCAGTTACAGCAAACACATGTTCACGTGTGTGCGCAATTCTATCTTTCGTGATCATTACGCAATTACTCCTAGTGGAATTGCGCATCTGAGATTTGACCAACATGTGTAAAGTGATGCTAGTTACAGCAAACACGTGTTCACGTGTGTGCGCAATTCTATCTTTCGTGATCATTACGCAATGATTATATGTGGAATTGTGCATCCGTGAATCAGAATTAATTTGGATATAGTAGTGTGATGAGTATCATTTCATAACAACTTATGATATATTTTCAATTGGGTATATTATGAGATGGAAATCGTATATTTGTTAATATTGAACAATAACAAATAATATTTATAACTGGGTTATGATTCGAGAGTCAATGTATGAAATGGCGGATGCTCGGGATTTCACGGATGCGCAATTCCATTTTCACTCTGTGACGCATATTCTGGATAGCGCAAGAAACATCACTCCTATTTCATGTGTGACTAATCTAAAATCAGATATCTTAACATCATATGTAGCGTATGTTGTGAGATCTATATAGGTTAAATATATAACTATCTACACATTAATTAAAAGTCTAATAAAATATTAATATATTATATAAAGTAGGATATTTACCTTGTTCAGCCTCCATTTCAACTCCTCCCAGGCCACCGGACGGAGAAGCAGCTGCATTGGACCCCGGGTCCTGAGTTTTGGATCCAGCAGCTGTGAGGGAAGAAGAAGAGGCCGAGGATGGAGAGGATTGAAATCCTTTTGGGACCTGGAGATTGAGGAGGTCGCATAAAGTGACCTCATAAGGGAGTAGGTAGAGTTTCCGTTCTGGATCAACTTTCTTTCCACCTCTTTTCTGGGCTTGTACCCACTCCTTTATGAGGCCCACTTTTTTTTGCAGACGCAACCTCATATCTCTGAACCTCCGCATGATCTGATCCTGGCTCCTCTGGACGCCCTTCACCAATTGAACCTTATTGGTGATTGACTCCCAGAGGGCCTTATTAACAATCGCATCTGTCGACCTCTTCTGGTTCCCAAACAGCTGCAGATAAAACCTCTGGACGGCGTGGACCAGTGCAGCGCTCTCCTGCTTGGCAAACCTGGGAGCTGTCATGCCTGCCGAGTTGCGTATATATATTTATAATATATTATTACAAAATACACCAGCAGGCATTAGAGAACTGACAAAGATGGCAACGTGTAATGGACTTTTATATGGTGAAGTAAACATGAGATGCACCATGTGACATGTTATCTGTACATCTGATTGGATTAAATTTTAAAATATTGTTATCATGTCTGTGAGACCATCCTGACTCAAGTTGTGTTTGTGTGATGAACTCTGATTGGCCGTTCATTAATGTTTCATATCTTAGTAACTTCCATACACATACCTCCTGGTGGTGCTGTTACTTCATTTTTCATGTAGACTTATTTGTAACTCATGGGCCTGTTATGTGGATATGTGTGACGCAGATTTAATATACGTAATCCGTTAAATATTAATGTTTAAATTCTCATTAAAATCCAATACTGTCACATTATTAAATGTTGTAGACATTTCTCTGTTTAATATCATTCTGTTTCTTGAATACAAATACGTTGGATTAATACACATTTAACATTGTATGTATTTATTGTTCATTAAATCAATTTTGTGACTTATTGTAAAGTATTGACATTGCTCTATTAAATGTATTTATAATGCACATTGATTGTGTGCTATTGCGTGACATTAGACTAGAATATTTAAAGATGCAAATCTCGTGTTGCAAGATACGTTTCCCACGCAACATTTCAGAATGCGCAATTTCTGGTTCTAATGTCCGTAACTTGGATAATCTGTTTATAAATGTTAAACTACACGTTTGTTTCTTATTAGTAAATAAACCTCGAGCTTGTAATTGTCTAAACTGCTCATATATGTTATTGTGCAATGGCGTCTTTATTTTTAAAGAGACATTACAACAAAATAATTTTAACAAATGATCTGTAGAGATAAAAAATGTTTAGACTTTAAAATGTAACTCAATTTATCTTTTGATTTCGATATCCTTAACAGAAGAAATTTCAATGCACATGGTTGAGCCAATCACATAAGGCATCTCTGTGCATCAACCAATCTTCATCTATTGAGCCTATCTCGATATGCTTTTCAAGCAAAGTATGTCAAGATAATGAGATAATAGAAGTAAAAGACACTCTTTAAATCTCTTAAGGAAATTTTGTGTTCATGTCCCTTTAAGGAGACATTTCCCAATAATGCTTGAAAGATCATAAACCTATGCACCTTTCTTTCTCAAACTTAGTATAACATGTGACTAAAGCATATTTAGATTACCTTCTGGATTGTTTTCCCCACTGTGAATGAAATATATTCTAATGGCTGTATTTCGCCGTCTTCAGCTTAAAGGGACATTAAGCTATATGTTTTTTACGTATTTCAATGGATAATAGAATATTAAAACAACTTCATATTTAGTTTTATTCTCTCATTAGCTTTTAAAAATATATATTCTTGGATAAAAACATAGCTATTTTGATGCTGATTGTTGGTTGCACATAGATGCCTTATGTCATTGTCTAAGCCATGTGCATTGATATATATTTTTCAAAGTATATTTAAAGACTGAATGTAATTAGATAATAGTACATTAAAAATATTTGAAAAATTAATTTGTATTGGTTAAAATTCAATATACAATATATTTTTGGAATGTCCCTTTAAGGACCAAACCATTAGGAATATGTTGATTTAACATTGTAGAAATAAACTAAAGGGGAATGAAAATACATATAGATATGTGATATCTAACCAAGAAGTAAGATGAATAATTATGTGAAATTATATTACAAACTAGCTATAGTTAAATGACCCTTCAAATGACTCCACTAGATCAGAAAATCAATCAATATGGCATACAATAACTAGCTTGTGCGAAATATGAAATTAACTGACTTACCATTTTCATGATTTTTAAAGCTATATTTATGAAAATAATGTTTTTGTATACCTAAGGAAGATACAAGATCTTATAAAACAAATTGAAAATTCAACTACACTGTCACTTTAATGTAAGTTAACCACTTTCCCTTCTTAAAAGTGAAAATAACAAAGTTGTTATGTCGAATTCTGACTACATATCCTAAAATATTTTAAAATTTTAACATCTATAAATTACACAATAAAAGCATTGATGGATTTCACTCCCAAATTAATTTAAAAAAGCTACTTGACTTTAACATTCTCTGAATAAGTGGATTTTTGATAATTAATTCAATACATTATGCCTAATTTGATATCATGCATGTGCTTGTCAAATAGACAACTACCAGTCATGGGAGTCAAATATTTTTTTTAATTGTCAGATTATATGGATATTTATTATAATCTGTTTGTTAAAAAGATGGTCTTTAATAAAAATAATAAAAATAAAAGTTTAGTATTACAAAATATTTATTGTCAATAATTTTTTTTTGTTTTTATCACAAAAATAAATAGAACAAGTGTAATTCATCACAGATGAAACTCTGAAAAAAAACGGAAAAAAAAACATTAGTTATTTAATACACACATGTCTTAAAATATTCATTAAATAAAATAACTTTAAAATCATCTTCGGCTAGATTTAGAGTTTTGTCGGTAACGACCCGCGTAGCTAACGCTGGCTTTTTTCTGGCCGCACCTTTAAAATAACTCTGGTATTGAGAGTCCACAGAATGGCTGCGTTAGGGTCCAAAAAGGGAGCGTACAGGCATATTTAACGCCACTGCAACTCTCGATACCAGAGTTGCTTACGGACGCGGCCAGCCTCAAAAACATGCTTGTGCACGATTCCCCCATAGAAAACAATGGGGCTGTTTGAGCTGAAAAAAAACCTAACACCTGCAAAAAAGCCGCGTTCAGCTCCTAACGCAGCCCCATTGTTGTCTATGGGGAAACACTTCCTACGTCTGCACCTAACACCCTAACATGAACCCCGAGTCTAAACACCCCTAACCTTACACTTATTAACCCCTATTCTGCCGCCCCCGCTATCGCTGACCCCTGCATATTATTATTAACCCCTAATCTGTCGCTCCGTAAACCGCCGCTACTTACATTATCCCTATGTACCCCTAATCTGCTGTCCCTAACACCGCCGACCCCTATATTATATTTATTAACCCCTAATCTGCCGCCCACAATGTCGCCTCCACCTGCCTACACTTATTATCCCCTAATCTGCCGACCGGACCGCACCGCTATTATAATAAAGTTATTAACCCCTAATCCGCCTCACTAACCCTATAATAAATAGTATTAACCCCTAATCTTCCCTCCCTAACATCGCTGACACCTAACTTCAAACATTAACCCCTAATCTGCCGACCGGAGCTCACCGCTATTCTAATAAATGTATTAACCCCTAAAGCTAAATCTAACCCTAACACTAACACCCCCCTAACTTAAATATAATTTAAATCTAACGAAATTAATTAACTCTTATTAAATAAATTATTCCTATTTAAAGCTAAATACTTACCTGTAAAATAAATCCTAATATAGCTACAATATAAATTATAATTATATTATAGCTATTTTAGGATTAATATTTATTTTACAGGTAACTTTGTATTTATTTTAACCAGGTACAATAGCTATTAAATAGTTTAGAACTATTTAATAGCTAAAATAGTTAAAATAATTACAAAATTACCTGTAAAATAAATCCTAAACTAAGTTACAATTAAACCTAACACTACACTATCAATAAATTAATTAAATAAAATGCCTACAATTACCTACAATTAAACCTAACACTACACTATCAATAAATTAATTAAATACAATACCTACAAATAACTACAATGAAATAAACTAACTAAAGTACAAAAAAAAAGAACTAAGTTACAAAAAATAACAATTTTAAACTAATTACACCTACTCTAAGCCCCCTAATAAAATAACACAGCCCCCCAAAATAAAAAATGCCCTACCCTATTCTAAATTACAAAAGTTCAAAGCTCTTTTACCTTACCAGCCCTGAACAGGGCCCTTTGCGGGGCATGCCCCAAGAAATTCAGCTCTTTTTCCTGTAAAAAAACACATACAATACCCCCCCAACATTACAACCCACCACCCACATACCCCTAATCTAACCCAAACCCCACTTAAATAAACCTAACACTAAGCCCCTGAAGATCTTCCTACCTTGTCTTCACCTCACCGGGTATCACACCGATCCGTCCTGGCTCCGATATCTTCATCTAAGCCCAAGCGGGGGCTAGACATTCATCATCCGACGGCTGAAGAAGTCCAGAAGAGGCTCCAAAGTCTTCATCCTATCCGTGAAGAAGAGTAGATCCGGCCCGGCAACCATCTTCTTCCAAGCGGCATCTTCTATCTTCATCCGATGAGGACCGGCTCCATCTTGAAGAACTCCACCACGGACCCATCTTCTTCCGACGACGACTTCCCGACGAATGACGGTTACTTTAAGGCAGTGTTTTTCAACCAGTGTGCCGTGGCACACTAGTGTGCCGTGAGAGATCCTCAGGTGTGCCACGGCAGACTGACAACAGTGTGACATATTTTTTAAACTTTGCTTGTTTTTTACTCCCAGTGCAGGGGTAGTTTGTAGGAGGCATGGCATAACAGCACAATACATACAGTATGTGTGTTTGTGTGTATGTGTATATATATATGCTGTATTAGGCTACAATGTGTGATTTTTTTTTAAATTTTGGGATGGTGGTGTGCCACAGGATTTTTTTAATGTAAAAAAGTGTGCCACGGCAAAAAAAAGGTTAAAAATCACTGCTTTAAGGGACGTCATCCAAGATGGCGTCCCTCGAATTCCGATTGGCTGATAGGATTCTATCAGCCAATCGGAATTAAGGTAGGAAAATTCTGATTGCGTTAGGGTTAGACTTAGCTTTAGGGGTTAATACATTTATTAGAATAGCGGCGAGATTCGGTCAGCAGATTAGGGGTTAATAATTGAAGTTAGGTGTCGGCGATGTTAGGGAGGGCAGATTAGGGGTAAATACTATTTATTATAGGGTTATTGAGGCGGGAGTGAGGCGGATTAGGGGTTAATAACTTTATTATAGTAGCGGTGAGATCCGCTCAGCAGATTAGGGGTTAATAAGGGTAGGCAGGTGGAGGCGACATTGAAGGGGGCAGATTAGGGGTTAATAAATATAATATAGGGGTCGGCGGTGTTAGGGGCAGCAGATTAGGGGTACATAGCTATAATGTAGCTGGCGGCGGTGTGCAGACGGCAGATTAGGGGTTAATAAGTGTAGGTAGCTGGCGGCGACGTTGTGGGGGGCAGATTAGGGGTTAATAAATATAATATAGGGGTCGGCGGTGTTAGGGGCAGCAGATTAGGGGTACATAAGTATAATGTAGGTGGCGGTCGGCAGATTAGGGGTTAAAAAAATGTAATCGAGTGGCGGCGATGTGGGAGGACCTCGGTTTAGGGGTGCATAGGCAGTTTATGGGTGTTAGTGTACTTTAGAGCACAGTAGTTAAGAGCTTTATAAACCGGCGTTAGCCCAGAAAGCTCTTAACTACTGACTTTTTTCTGCGGCTGGAAATTTGTCGTTAGAATTCTAACGCTCACTTCAGCCACGACTCTAAATACCGGCGTTAGAAAGATGCCATTGAAAAGATAGGATACGCAATTGACGTAAGGGATCTGCGGTATGGAAAAGTTGCGGCTGAAAAGTGAGCGTTAGACCCTTTCCTGATTGACTCCAAATACCGGCGGTAGCCTAAAACCAGCGTTAGGAGCCTCTAACACTGGTTTCACGGCTACCGCCAAACTCCAAATCTAAGCCCAAGTGTCTATGCTCTAACTTTTTGAAAATTTTTATAAAGATATTTTTTAATATAAAAAACAACATAAAAACATAAAATCTATACCTATCCATCATTTAAAATACCATTATATTGTGTAATCAATATTACATTTAAATATCAGCATTTACAATTATACCAAATAATGCATATAACATTTTAAATAATAAAAATACATATATATATGCTGAACATAAATGTAATATTTCATGTCCATTCAAATACCTCTATATCAACTATAATATGTATTCCTATGTCTGATTGTTCATAATTGGATTCTTTTTTATCACAAAGTAGGGGTAATGTATGTAAGCTACAAATATTCTAATATAGGACATGTTTCTTTTCAAAATTTTTAACATTCTTCCTACTGTGATTCTTAACTAGCATGCATTGGGCAAACCAACCTGGATTATGCATGGTCTTTGAAAGTCAATTCTCTAGAAAACAGTTTATCTTCAATAGGTGTCTTATTCATCTTTTCCAAAATAGAGAATTGTGAAATACCATCTAAAAATAAAAAAATAATCTAAGTGTCTCCAATAGGATGCCTCCACAGCCTTAATCCATCAAATTGTTGCTACTTACCATGTGAACGTGTCTTTGTTTGGTTTTCCAGGTCAGCACATTTGAAAGACAATGCCAGACATGATCCCATTGGTATTCTTCACTTTCAATCTTGGATTCTTCACTTTCAATCTTGGATTCTTCACTTTCAGTCTGGGAATTCTTCACTTTCAGTCTTGGAATTCTTCACTTTCAGTCTTTAGATGAAGTCATCTCCCTAATGGCAGAAAAAGTGTGAATAAAAATATTAATACAAGTGTGTGAATCAGTTCTGCACCCCTCTCCCACCCCCCATTTCTGAAACAATTTCTGTCACTAGCTTACTAAGCGTGTGTAGCATTTTTTGTTATGTTCTATCAATCAAGTGTGAAGATGAGTCATATCTAGCAGACCGAACCTCTAATGTGTGACTTTGAATCTGACTTTGAACCATAGTCATGCTAGAGGATAGTCATGCTAGAGGATCCCTTTCTGAGTATCCAAATTTTAAGTAATGTGTAAACTAAATACTAGTTTTGAAAATGTATGCCATATGATGTATTTTTGTTCCAAATTCCAGTCCATACATTTATACTTACCAGCTGATGTTGTCTTTAAAAACCAGGTGGCAAAGACTTGTTACAGGACCCAATGACCAGAGCATCACCTATATTAATAAATGTAAAAATTGTTATCATTTGATGAACAATCCTAACATGTTTGCACAATTCTCTACTTGTCATTTCCCTAGAATTCACATCTATTGACAATACTCCAATCTAAACTTCTATTATTTACCGTCTGAAGTGGCGGTTGATGATGTCTGCTCTGACATTGAGCCCCTCGTCCCGGAATGGCCCCTCTAGAACAGGCTCGTCCTCCTCATCTTGGAGGAGGCGTCGGGGCGCCTGGACGGCCTGCAGCATCCCAGCCCGCTGTGCAATATTATGCAGGACGCTACAGTCTATAACGATCTTCGCCACCTTCTGAGGGCTGTACTGGAGGGCTCCTCCCGACCTGTCAAGGCATCTGAATCTCATTTTGAGGAGCCCAAACATCCTCTCGACTACAGGCCTAGTCCTCTTATGCGCCCAATTGTAGCGCTCCTGAGCCTCATCAGTAGGGTTACGTAACGGCGTAATGAGCCAAGGCCAGCTCATGTAACCAGAATCACCTATAAATTATGAACAGAACAAAATGAAAATTTAATTTAAAAAAATGTAATGATATTAAACAAATTTATTTGTGTACATGATAATCCAATAACAAATGTTTTAATTTAAAAATAATAATCTAGTTCAATCTTATTCTCTATCTGCCCATTTCAGCTAAGACATGCTACCTATGCGTATTTCGCATAAACCAGACCTTTGCTAAAATAAAAGAAAAATTGTTAAATTTCATTTTCAATCTGGCCATTTAAGCTAGAACATTCTACATATCTGTTTTGAACTAAAACTAGACATTTGCGTAAAGAGACAATGACATGGTTAAATCTTATTCTCTATCTGCCCATTTCAGCTAAGACATGCTACATATGCGTATTTCGCATAAACCAGACCTTTGCTAAAATTCAAAATAAATGGTTAAATTGCATTTTCAATCTGACCATTTAAGCTAAAACATGCTACATATCTGCTTTGAGCTAAAACTAGACATTTTCGGAAAGAGACAATGACATGGTTAAATTACATTCTCTATCTGAGCATTTAATCTAGAACATGCTACATATCTGCTTTGAGCTAAAACTAGACATTTTCAGAAAGAGACAATGACATGGTTACATTGTATTCTCTATCTGAGCATTTAAGGTAAGACATGCTACATATCTGTTTTGATCTAAAACTAGACATTTGCGGAATGAGACAATGGCATGGTTGCATTGCATTCTCTATCTGAGCATTTAAGGTAAGACATGCTACATATCTGTTTTGAGCTAAAACTAGACATTTGCGCAAAGATAAAGAAATGGTTAATTTGCATCCTATAGCTGCACATTACACTAACAGTTTAAGACTAGAATGGCAATTGTCTAACTAATTAATCATGTGGTGCACAAATACTCACCAACGAGATACCCAGGGGGAAATTGTCTTTCCTCAAACTGCCGCCACAGGGAGGACAGAGAGAGGATGCGGGCATCATGACAAGCCCCGCCGAAATTCGCACACACGTGCATAATAGTGCTGTCCCGAACTGTTCGCCCGCGAACGGTTCACAGCGAACATAGCTTGTTCGCGTTCGCGTTTGTGGGTGAACACATGGCCATGTTCGATCTGCCCCTATGTGTCATCATTGTGGAAACTTTGACCCTTTATGTCACAGCCGCCTGACACATTAGAGCCAATTAACATCAGACACTCCCTCACAGACACTCCCAGCTACTCGGAATCCGCCATTTTAGACTCATAACGACCTTGCTTTTTTAATGAGAGGACGTGTTGTGTTTTTGCTCCTGACATTAATAGGAAAAACATAGCTAGGATAGTGTATTTACAGTCCAGAAGGACTCCACTCATCTCTGCTGCAAGCACAGCACCCCAAAAAGCCCTTTTTAGGGCTATATTTCGTGCCGTTTTTTTTTTTTTTTCTTTTTTTTTTATTAGCATTTGCCTGGCTTTCAGCTGTGTGTTTAAGGCTCACAGCATATGCTGTGACTACTGCCACCACTGATATCTCCCTAACAACATTAGTTTAAATTTAACTAACCCAAAAATATAATTATTTTTCTAGTGTAATTTTTTTTCATTTTCTATTAGGCCAGTGTCACACAGCATATACTCTGGTTCATTGCTCTGTGCCAGCCAGCAGCCACCAGTGTTAATATCCGTTTATAACATTATTTTAAATAAAAAAAAAAAAAAAAAATTTGATAGTGTAATCTAATTATATTTACTATCATGCCTGTGTCTGTCAGGCTCACTCAGCATTAATATACCTCTTTTTTTTCAGTCTTTTGGTTAATTGGTCTGTGCCAGGCAGCCACCCAGCACTCATATCTATTTTTCTTTCACCTTAATTTTAATATATAAAAAAAAAAGTTTAAATTTGTTTGCTAGTGTAATCTAATATAATTTTCTATCCGGCCTGTGTGTTTTGCTGACATAGAGAGCCTACTGTGTTTACTTGCTGCCCTCCCTAGTCTATGAGCCACGACTCATATGTGTTTAACCTTTTTTTAATTTCCCCTCAAAAAAAATAATTTCAATCATTTTTCTAGTGTAATCTAATAGTATTTTCTATCAGGCGTGTGTGTATCCGACATACAGAGCCTACTGTTTTTAATAGCTGCCCTTCCAAGGCTATCAGCCACGACTCATATGTATGTGCTTAACCTTTTTCTTTAAATTTCCAAAAGTCTTTAAATCATTATGCTAGTGTAATCTAATTGTATTTTCTATCAGCCCTGTGTTTAACTGTCTATCTGACTTACACAGCATACTGTTGTTATAATTGCTGTCCTACGTAGCAGCCAGCCAGTGTGACCACTCATAGAGTCATATGTGCATTGCACTTCTTAACATAATTTTAATATTAAAATCTAAAATTTTCAAATATTTTGCTAGTGTAATGTAACTTAATTTTCTATCAGTCCTGTGTTTTTGTCACTTACACAGCATACTGTGTTAAATTGCTGCCCTACCTACCATCCACGACTCATATCTGCCAGCCTGTCTGCCAGGCCCAAGTAGCCAATTAGTGGCACCAATCACAATTCTTGTAACAGTAATAAAAAAAAAAAAAAACATAATTTTTTGGACTGCAAATATTCAGTCTCCTAGTGCCATTGAATTTCAATTACCTCCTGCCTGCCACTGCCAGCCTTTTGTGCCAGGCTGTCTAGCCAACTATTTACACCAATCATAATTGTTGTCACAGTCAGACAGTATAGTTATTAATTTAAATAAAAACATTTTTTAGTGTTGATCTTAATCCTCAGTTTGCTCGTGCCTTTGAATTGCACTTTTCTACAGCCTTCCAAGCCTGTGTGCCAGGCCTACTTAAAAAATATTTACACCAATCATATTTGTTGTGACAGTATTCTAATAATTAAAAATTGAAATTTTTGGTAATAGTTGCTGTGATTTGAATCCTCAGTTTGCTGGTGCCATTGAATAGCACTTTCCTCCTGCCTTGCAGCCTGCTGTGAGCCAGGCCCACCTAGCCAATTGTTGTCAGCAATCATATTTCTGTTAACAGTATTGCAAAAATTGTCAATCATCACTGTTTAGACTGTCAGTAATCAGTCTCCTAGTTTCCTTGAATTGCATCTACCTCCTGCCTGCCATCCTTTTGTGCCAGGCCGTCTTGCCAACTATTTACACCAATCCTAATTTTTTGTCACAGTATAGTTACTAATTACAATTAAAAAAATCTTGATTGTTGATGATCTTAATCCTCAGTTTGCTCGTGCCTTTGAATTGCACTTTTCTACAGCCTTCCAAGCCTGTGTGCCAGGCCTACTTAAAAAATATTTACACCAATCCTATTTGTTGTGACAGTATTCTAATAATTAAAAATTAAAATTTTTGGTAATAGTTGCTGTGATTTGAATCTTCAGTTTGCTGGTGCCATTGAATAGCACTTTCCTCCTGCCTTGCAGCCTGCTGTGAGCCAGGCCCACCTAGCCAATTGTTGTCAGCAATCATATTTCTGTTAACAGTATTGCAAAAATTGTCAATCATCACTGTTTAGACTGTCAGTAATCATTCTCCTAGTGTCCTTGAATTGCATCTACCTCCTGCCTGCCATCCTTTTGTGCCAGGCCGTCTTGCCAACTATTTACACCGATCCTAATTTTTTGTCACAGTATAGTTACTAATTAAAATTAAAAAAATCTTGATTGTTGATGATCTTAATCCTCAGTTTGCTCGTGCCCTAGAATTGCACTTTTCTACAGCCTTCCAAGCCTGTGTGCCAGGCCTACTTGAAAAATATTTACACCAATCCTATTTGTTGTGACAGTATTCTAATAATTAAAAATTAAAATTTTTGGCAATAGTTGCTGTGATTTGAATCCTCAGTTTGCTGGTGCCATTGAATAGCAATTTCCTCCTGCCTTGCAGCCTGCTTTGAGCCAGGCCCACCTAGCCAATTGTTGTCAGTAATCATATTTCTGTTAACAGTATTGCAAAAATTGTCAATCATCACTGTTTAGACTGTCAGTAATCAGTCTCCTAGTGTCCTTGAATTGCATCTACCTCCTGCCTGCCATCTTTTTGTGCCAGGCCGTTTTTCCAACTATTTTCACCAATCCTAATTTTTTGTCACAGTATAGTTACTAATTACAATAAAAAAAAATCTTTATTGTTGATGATCTTAATCCTCAGTTTGCTCGTGCCCTAGAATAGCACTTTTCTACAGCCTTCCAAGCCTGTGTGCCAGGCCTACTTAAAAAATATTTACACCAATCATATTTGTTGTGACAGTATTCTAATAAATAAAAATTACAATTTTTGGTAATAGTTGCTGTGATTTGAATCCTCAGTTTGCTGGTGCCATTGAATAGTACTTTCCTCCTGCCTTGCAGCCTGCTGTGAGCCAGGCCCACCTAGCCAATTGTTGTCATCAATCATATTTCAGTTAACAGTATTGAAAAAATTGTCAATCATCACTGTTTAGACTGTCAGTAATCAGTCTCCTAGTGTCCTTGAATTGCATCTACCTCCTGCCTGCCATCCTTTTGTGCCAGGCCGTCTTGCCAACTATTTACACCAATCCTAATTTTTTTGTCACAGTATAGTTACTAATTACAATTAAAAAATCTTGATTGTTGATGATCTCAATCCTCAGTTTGCTCGTGCCTTTGAATTGCACTTTTCTACAGCCTTCCAAGCCTGTGTGCCAGGCCTACTTAAAAAATATTTACACCAATCATATTTGTTGTGACAGTATTCTAATAATTAAAAATTAAAATTTTTGGTAATAGTTGCTGTGATTTGAATCCTCAGTTTGCTGGTGCCATTGAATAGCACTTTCCTCCTGCCTTGCAGCCTGCTGTGAGCCAGGCCCACCTAGCCAATTGTTGTCAGCAATCATATTTCTGTTAACAGTATTGCAAAAATTGTCAATCATCACTGTTTAGACTGTCAGTAATCAGTCTCCTAGTTTCCTTGAATTGCATCTACCTCCTGCCTGCCATCCTTTTGTGCCAGGCCGTCTTGCCAACTATTTACACCAATCCTAATTTTTTGTCACAGTATAGTTACTAATTACAATTAAAAAAATCTTGATTGTTGATGATCTTAATCCTCAGTTTGCTTGTGCCTTTGAATTGCACTTTTCTACAGCCTTCCAAGCCTGTGTGCCAGGCCTACTTAAAAAATATTTACACCAATCATATTTGTTGTGACAGTATTCTAATAATTAAAAATTAAAATTTTTGGTAATAGTTGCTGTGATTTGAATCCTCAGTTTGCTGGTGCCATTGAATAGCACTTTCCTCCTGCCTTGCAGCCTGCTGTGAGCCAGGCCCACCTAGCCAATTGTTGTCAGCAATCATATTTCTGTTAACAGTATTGCAAAAATTGTCAATCATCACTGTTTAGACTGTCAGTAATCAGTCTGCTAGTTTCCTTGAATTGCATCTACCTCCTGCCTGCCATCCTTTTGTGCCAGGCCATCTTGCCAACTATTTACACCAATCCTAATTTTTTGTCACAGTATAGTTACTAATTACAATTAAAAAAATCTTGATTGTTGATGATCTTAATCCTCAGTTTGCTCGTGCCTTTGAATTGCACTTTTCTACAGCCTTCCAAGCCTGTGTGCCAGGCCTACTTAAAAAATATTTACACCAATCCTATTTGTTGTGACAGTATTCTAATAATTAAAAATTAAAATTTTTGGTAATAGTTGCTGTGATTTGAATCTTCAGTTTGCTGGTGCCATTGAATAGCACTTTCCTCCTGCCTTGCAGCCTGCTGTGAGCCAGGCCCACCTAGCCAATTGTTGTCAGCAATCATATTTCTGTTAACAGTATTGCAAAAATTGTCAATCATCACTGTGTAGACTGTCAGTAATCATTCTCCTAGTGTCCTTGAATTGCATCTACCTCCTGCCTGCCATCCTTTTGTGCCAGGCCGTCTTGCCAACTATTTACACCGATCCTAATTTTTTGTCACAGTATAGTTACTAATTAAAATTAAAAAAATCTTGATTGTTGATGATCTTAATCCTCAGTTTGCTCGTGCCCTAGAATTGCACTTTTCTACAGCCTTCCAAGCCTGTGTGCCAGGCCTACTTGAAAAATATTTACACCAATCCTATTTGTTGTGACAGTATTCTAATAATTAAAAATTAAAATTTTTGGCAATAGTTGCTGTGATTTGAATCCTCAGTTTGCTGGTGCCATTGAATAGCAATTTCCTCCTGCCTTGCAGCCTGCTTTGAGCCAGGCCCACCTAGCCAATTGTTGTCAGTAATCATATTTCTGTTAACAGTATTGCAAAAATTGTCAATCATCACTGTTTAGACTGTCAGTAATCAGTCTCCTAGTGTCCTTGAATTGCATCTACCTCCTGCCTGCCATCCTTTTGTGCCAGGCCGTTTTTCCAACTATTTTCACCAATCCTAATTTTTTGTCACAGTATAGTTACTAATTACAATAAAAAAAAATCTTTATTGTTGATGATCTTAATCCTCAGTTTGCTCGTGCCCTAGAATAGCACTTTTCTACAGCCTTCCAAGCCTGTGTGCCAGGCCTACTTAAAAAATATTTACACCAATCATATTTGTTGTGACAGTATTCTAATAATTAAAAATTACAATTTTTGGTAATAGTTGCTGTGATTTGAATCCTCAGTTTGCTGGTGCCATTGAATAGTACTTTCCTCCTGCCTTGCAGCCTGCTGTGAGCCAGGCCCACCTAGCCAATTGTTGTCATCAATCATATTTCAGTTAACAGTATTGAAAAAATTGTCAATCATCACTGTTTAGACTGTCAGTAATCAGTCTCCTAGTGTCCTTGAATTGCATCTACCTCCTGCCTGCCATCCTTTTGTGCCAGGCCGTCTTGCCAACTATTTACACCAATCCTAATTTTTTTGTCACAGTATAGTTACTAATTACAATTAAAAAATCTTGATTGTTGATGATCTCAATCCTCAGTTTGCTCGTGCCTTTGAATTGCACCTTTCTACAGCCTTCCAAGCCTGTGTGCCAGGCCTACTTAAAAAATATTTACACCAATCATATTTGTTGTGACAGTATTCTAATAATTAAAAATTAAAATTTTTGGTAATAGTTGCTGTGATTTGAATCCTCAGTTTGCTGGTGCCATTGAATAGCACTTTCCTCCTGCCTTGCAGCCTGCTGTGAGCCAGGCCCACCTAGCCAATTGTTGTCAGCAATCATATTTCTGTTAACAGTATTGCAAAAATTGTCAATCATCACTGTTTAGACTGTCAGTAATCAGTCTCCTAGTTTCCTTGAATTGCATCTACCTCCTGCCTGCCATCCTTTTGTGCCAGGCCGTCTTGCCAACTATTTACACCAATCCTAATTTTTTGTCACAGTATAGTTACTAATTACAATTAAAAAAATCTTGATTGTTGATGATCTTAATCCTCAGTTTGCTTGTGCCTTTGAATTGCACTTTTCTACAGCCTTCCAAGCCTGTGTGCCAGGCCTACTTAAAAAATATTTACACCAATCATATTTGTTGTGACAGTATTCTAATAATTAAAAATTAAAATTTTTGGTAATAGTTGCTGTGATTTGAATCTTCAGTTTGCTGGTGCCATTGAATAGCACTTTCCTCCTGCCTTGCAGCCTGCTGTGAGCCAGGCCCACCTAGCCAATTGTTGTCAGCAATCATATTTCTGTTAACAGTATTGCAAAAATTGTCAATCATCACTGTTTAGACTGTCAGTAATCAGTCTTCTAGTTTCCCTGAATTGCATCTACCTCCTGCCTGCCATCCTTTTGTGCCAGGCCGTCTTGCCAACTATTTACACCAATCCTAATTTTTTGTCACAGTATAGTTACTAATTAAAATTAAAAAAATCTTGATTGTTGATGATCTTAATCCTCAGTTTGCTTGTGCCCTAGAATTGCACTTTTCTACAGCCTTCCAAGCCTGTGTGCCAGGCCTACTTGAAAAATATTTACACCAATCCTATTTGTTGTGACAGTATTCTAATAATTAAAAATTAAATTTTTTGGCAATAGTTGCTGTGATTTGAATCCTCAGTTTGCTGGTGCCATTGAATAGCACTTTCCTCCTGCCTTGCAGCCTGCTTTGAGCCAAGCCCACCTAGCCAATTGTTGTCAGTAATCATATTTCTGCTAATAGTATTGCAAAAATTGTCTATCATCACTGTTTAGACTGTCAGTAATCAGTCTCTTAGTGTCCTTGAATTGCATCTACCTCCTGCCTGCTATCCTTTTGTGCCAGGCCGTTTTTCCAACTATTTTCACCAATCCTAATTTTTTGTCACAGTATAGTTACTAATTACAGTTAAAAAAATCTTTATTGTTGATGATCTTAATCCTCAGTTTGCTCGTGCCCTAGAATAGCACTTTTCTACAGCCTTCCAAGCCTGTGTGCCAGGCCTACTTAAAAAATATTTACACCAATCATATTTGTTGTGACAGTATTCTAATAATTAAAAATTAAAATTTTTGGTAATAGTTGCTGTGATTTGAATCCTCAGTTTGCTGGTGCCATTAAATAGCACTTTCCTCCTGCCTTGCAGCCTGCTGTGAGCCAGGCCCACCTAGCCAATTGTTGTCATCAATCATATTTCTGTTAACAGTATTGAAAAAATTGTCAATCATCACTGTTTAGACTGTCAGTAATCAGTCTCCTAGTGTCCTTGAATTGCATCTACCTCCTGCCTGCCATCCTTTTGTGCCAGGCCGTCTTGCCAACTATTTACACCAATCCTAATTTTTTGTCACAGTATAGTTACTAATTACAATTAAAAAAATCTTGATTGTTGATGATCTTAATCCTCAGTTTGCTCGTGCCTTTGAATTGCACTTTTCTACAGCCTTCCAAGCCTGTGTGCCAGGCCTACTTAAAAAATATTTACACCAATCATATTTGTTGTGACAGTATTCTAATAATTAAAAATTTATATTTTTGGTAATAGTTGCTGTGATTTGAATCCTCAGTTTGCTGGTGCCATTGAATAGTACTTTCCTCCTGCCTTGCAGCCTGCTGTGAGCCAGGCCCACCTAGCCAATTGTTGTCAGCAATCATATTTCTGTTAACAGTATTGCAAAAATTGTCAATCATCACTGTTTAGACTGTCAGTAATCAGTCTCCTAGTGTCCTTGAATTGCATCTACCTCCTGCCTGCCATCCTTTTGTGCCAGGCCGTCTTGCCAACTATTTACACCAATCCTAATTTTTTGTCACAGTATAGTTACTAATTACAATTAAAAAAATCTTGATTGTTGATGATCTTAATCCTCAGTTTGCTCGTGCCTTTGAATTGCACTTTTCTACAGCCTTCCAAGCCTGTGTACCAGGCCTACTTAAAAAATATTTACACCAATCATATTTGTTGTGACAGTATTCTAATAATTAAAAATTAAATTTTTTGGTAATAGTTGCTGTGATTTGAATCCTCAGTTTGCTGGTGCCATTGAATTGTACTTTCCTCCTGCCTTGCAGCCTGCTGTGAGCCAGGCCCACCTAGCCAATTGTTGTCAGCAATCATATTTCTGTTAACAGTATTGCAAAAATTGTCAATCATCACTGTTTAGACTGTCAGTAATCAGTCTCCTAGTGTCCTTGAATTGCATCTACCTCCTGCCTGCTATCCTTTTGTGCCAGGCCGTCTTGCCAACTATTTACACCAATCCTAATTTTTTGTCACAGTATAGTTACTAATTACAATTAAATAAATCTTGATTGTTGATGATCTTAATCCTCAGTTTGCTCGTGCCTTTGAATTGCACTTTTCTACAGCCTTCCAAGCCTGTGTGCCAGGCCTACTTAAAAAATATTTACACCAATCATATTTGTTGTGACACTATTCTAATAATTAAAAATTAAAATTTTTGGTAATAGTTGCTGTGATTTGAATCCTCAGTTTGCTGGTGCCATTGAATAGTACTTTCCTCCTGCCTTGCAGCCTGCTGTGAGCCAGGCCCACCTAGCCAATTGTTTTCAGCAATCATATTTCTGTTAACAGTATTGCAAAAATTGTCAATCATCACTGTTTAGACTGTCAGTAATCAGTCTCCTAGTGTCCTTGAATTGCATCTACCTCCTGCCTGCCATCCTTTTGTGCCAGGCCGTCTTGCCAACTATTTACACCAATCCTAATTTTTTGTCACAGTATAGTTACTAATTAAAATAAAAAAAATCTTGATTGTTGATGATCTTAATCCTCAGTTTGCTCGTGCCCTAGAATTGCACTTTTCTACAGCCTTCCAAGCCTGTGTGCCAGGCCTACTTGAAACATATTTACACCAATCCTATTTGTTGTGACAGTATTCTAATAATTAAAAATTAAAATTTTTGGCAATAGTTGCTGTGATTTGAATCCTCAGTTTGCTGGTGCCATTGAATAGCACTTTCCTCCTGCCTTGCAGCGCGCTTTGAGCCAGGCCCACCTAGCCAATTGTTGTCAGCAATCATATTTCTGTTAACAGTATTGCAAAAATTGGCAATCATCACTGTTTAGACTGTCAGTAATCAGTCTCCTAGTGTCCTTGAATTGCATCTACCTCCTGCCTGCCATCCTTTTGTGCCAGGCCGTCTTGCCAACTATTTACACCAATCCTAATTTTTTGTCACAGTATAGTTACTAATTACAATTAAAAAAATCTTGATTGTTGATGATCTTAATCCTCAGTTTGCTCGTGCCTTTGAATTGCACTTTTCTACAGCCTTCCAAGCCTGTGTGCCAGGCCTACTTAAAAAATATTTACACCAATCATATTTGTTGTGACAGTATTCTAATAATTAAAAATTTATATTTTTGGTAATAGTTGCTGTGATTTGAATCCTCAGTTTGCTGGTGCCATTGAATAGTACTTTCCTCCTGCCTTGCAGCCTGCTGTGAGCCAGGCCCACCTAGCCAATTGTTGTCAGCAATCATATTTCTGTTAACAGTATTGCAAAAATTGTCAATCATCACTGTTTAGACTGTCAGTAATCAGTCTCCTAGTGTCCTTGAATTGCATCTACCTCCTGCCTGCCATCCTTTTGTGCCAGGCCGTCTTGCCAACTATTTACACCAATCCTAATTTTTTGTCACAGTATAGTTACTAATTACAATTAAAAAAATCTTGATTGTTGATGATCTTAATCCTCAGTTTGCTCGTGCCTTTGAATTGCACTTTTCTACAGCCTTCCAAGCCTGTGTACCAGGCCTACTTAAAAAATATTTACACCAATCATATTTGTTGTGACAGTATTCTAATAATTAAAAATTAAAATTTTTGGTAATAGTTGCTGTGATTTGAATCCTCAGTTTGCTGGTGCCATTGAATTGTACTTTCCTCCTGCCTTGCAGCCTGCTGTGAGCCAGGCCCACCTAGCCAATTGTTGTCAGCAATCATATTTCTGTTAACAGTATTGCAAAAATTGTCAATCATCACTGTTTAGACTGTCAGTAATCAGTCTCCTAGTGTCCTTGAATTGCATCTACCTCCTGCCTGCTATCCTTTTGTGCCAGGCCGTCTTGCCAACTATTTACACCAATCCTAATTTTTTGTCACAGTATAGTTACTAATTACAATTAAATAAATCTTGATTGTTGATGATCTTAATCCTCAGTTTGCTCGTGCCTTTGAATTGCACTTTTCTACAGCCTTCCAAGCCTGTGTGCCAGGCCTACTTAAAAAATATTTACACCAATCATATTTGTTGTGACACTATTCTAATAATTAAAAATTAAAATTTTTGGTAATAGTTGCTGTGATTTGAATCCTCAGTTTGCTGGTGCCATTGAATAGTACTTTCCTCCTGCCTTGCAGCCTGCTGTGAGCCAGGCCCACCTAGCCAATTGTTTTCAGCAATCATATTTCTGTTAACAGTATTGCAAAAATTGTCAATCATCACTGTTTAGACTGTCAGTAATCAGTCTCCTAGTGTCCTTGAATTGCATCTACCTCCTGCCTGCCATCCTTTTGTGCCAGGCCGTCTTGCCAACTATTTACACCAATCCTAATTTTTTGTCACAGTATAGTTACTAATTAAAATAAAAAAAATCTTGATTGTTGATGATCTTAATCCTCAGTTTGCTCGTGCCCTAGAATTGCACTTTTCTACAGCCTTCCAAGCCTGTGTGCCAGGCCTACTTGAAACATATTTACACCAATCCTATTTGTTGTGACAGTATTCTAATAATTAAAAATTAAAATTTTTGGCAATAGTTGCTGTGATTTGAATCCTCAGTTTGCTGGTGCCATTGAATAGCACTTTCCTCCTGCCTTGCAGCGCGCTTTGAGCCAGGCCCACCTAGCCAATTGTTGTCAGCAATCATATTTCTGTTAACAGTATTGCAAAAATTGGCAATCATCACTGTTTAGACTGTCAGTAATCAGTCTCCTAGTGTCCTTGAATTGCATCTACCTCCTGCCTGCCGTCCTTTTGTGCCAGGCCGTTTTTCCAACTATTTTCACCAATCCTAATTTTTTGTCACAGTATAGTTACTAATTACAATAAAAAAAATCTTTATTGTTGATGATCTTAATCCTCAGTTTGCTAGTGCCCTAGAATAGCACTTTTCTACAGCCTTCCAAGCCTGTGTGCCAGGCCTACTTAAAAAATATTTACACCAATCATATTTGTTGTGACAGTATTCTAATAATTAAAAATTAAAATTTTTGGTAATAGTTGCTGTGATTTGAATCCTCAGTTTGCTGGTGCCATTGAATAGTACTTTCCTCCTGCCTTGCAGCCTGCTGTGAGCCAGGCCCACCTAGCCAATTGTTGTCAGCAATCATATTTCTGTTAACAGTATTGCAAAAATTGTCAATCATCACTGTTTAGACTGTCAGTAATCAGTCTCCTAGTGTCCTTGAATTGCATCTACCTCCTGCCTGCCATCCTTTTGTGCCAGGCCGTCTTGCCAACTATTTACACCAATCCTAATTTTTTGTCACAGTATAGTTACTAATTACAATTAAAAAAATCTTTATTGTTGATGATCTTAATCCTCAGTTTGCTTGTGCCCTAGAATTGCACTTTTCTACAGCCTTCCAAGCCTGTGTGCCAGACCTACTTAAAAAATATTTACACCAATCATATTTGTTGTGACAGTATTCTTTTGACTGTCATTAATCAGTCTCCTAGTGTCCTTGAATTGCATCTACCTCCTGCCTGCCATCCTTTTGTGCCAGGCCGTCTTGCCAACTATTTACACCAATCCTAATTGTTGTCACAGTATAGTTACTAATTAAAATTAAAAAAATCTTGATTGTTGATCTTAATCCTCATTTTGCTTGTGCCATTGAATTGCACTTTTCTACTGCCTGCCAGCATGTGTGCCAGGCCCAACTATCCAATTAGTGCTAGCAATCATATTTCTTTTAACAGTATTGCAAAATGTGTCAATCAACACTGTTTTGACTGTCAATCTGCAGTCTACTAGTGCCCTTGAATTGCATTTTCCTCCTGCCTGCCTGCCTGCCTGCCTGCCTGTGTGACAGTCCCAACTAGCCAATTAGTGCCACCACTCATATTTATTGTAACAGGATTGGAATTTTTGTTAATCATAACTGTTTTGACTGTGATTCTTCAGTCTCCTAGTGCCATTGAATTGCAGTTTCCTTTCTCCCAGCGTGTGTGTCAGACAGGCCCATTTGCCAAATAGTGCCAAACAATCATATTTGTTGCCACAGTACTAGTAATATTTCAAAAAATTAACAATTTGTGATTTTTAAAACATCTGTCTTTTTTGTTGTTGTCAGTCTCACAGCGTATACTGTGCCCACTTTCACAGTGCCACCACTCAATTGGTGTAATAGTATTGTTAGTGTCCATTTAAAAAAAAATGACAGGCAGAGGCAGGCCACCCCGCAGGTTCCGTGGTCGTGGTCGTCGTCGTGGTGCTGTGATTCCTTTAGACCCTACAAATATGCACATTGTTCAGACGCCGGGTGCCAGGGGGGATGCAAAAACTTCTGAGGAGGACCTAGTTGAATGGCTAACACAGGAAACCCAATCTTCTTCAGCTTCCGCTGCTAGTCCTCCTAACCTTGACGCACCATCTAAGTCCAGCTGTGCTTTGGGCAGGTCTCAAGTGACCAGTGCCACTCCGCCGCCTGTCGCCACCACCAACACTAGCACCACAGCCGCTTCACTTGATCTGTCACAGGAGTTATTGACACATCATTTGGAAGAAATGAGTGATGCGCAACCATCATTGACAGAGGATGTAGATAATAGTGATCAGTCTCAGTCAGGCAGCATTACCGACATGGAGGTACGGTGTGATGATGATGATGATGATGATGTTGAACCCGCTGCTGCTTCCTTTCTTGATGTTTCAGATACAAGTGAAGCGGTTGATGATGATGTGTCGGTGGATGTCACGTGGGTGCCTGCTAGAAGAGAAGAAGATGAGGGGGAAAGTTCAGATGGGGAGACAGAGAGGAGGAGGAGGAGGAGATGATTTGGAAGCACGGGGAGGTCATCTCAAGGAGGTAGTGGCACAGTCAGACAGCATGCATCGTCACCAGGGTTCAGCCAGACTGCCCGCCGACGCCCATCAACGCATGCTGTTGCCACCACCAGAATGCTGTCATCGCAGAGCTCAGCAGTGTGGCATTTTTTTTGTGTGTCTGCCTCTGACAACAGCGATGCCATTTGCAACCTGTGCCAAAAGAAACTGAGTCGTGGGAAGTCCAACAGCCACCTAGGTACAACTGCTTTGTGAAGGCACATGGTCTCCCATCACAAAGGCCGATGGGAAGAACACATGAGTAGAAGCAGCACACAAAGTGAAAGCCGCCCTCCTCCTCCTGCTCCAGCATCTTCAGCCTTGTCAACCAGTGCTGTCCTCCTTGCCCCCTCTCAACCATCCTCCACTCAGTCTCTCTTACGTAGCAGTTCCTGGTCATCTGCCCACAGTCAGGTGTCTGTCAAGGACATGTTTGAGCGTAAGAAGCCAATTTCTCAAAGTCACCCCCTTGCCCGGCGTCTGACAGCTGGCTTGTCTGAACTCTTAGCCTGCCAGCTTTTACCATACAAGCTGGTGCAGTCTGATGCTTTCAAAAAAATTGTATCTATTGGGACACCGCAGTGGAAGGTACCTGGCAGAAATTTCTTTTTACAAAAGGCAATCCCAAACCTGTACTCGTGACTTGTGAGAAAGGAAGTTATGGCATGTCTGGCACACAGCGTTGGGGCAAGGGTCCATATGACCACGGATAGCTGGTCTGCAAAGCATGGTCAGGGCAGGTATATCACCTACACTGTGCATTGGGTAAACTTGCTGACTTCTGACAAGCATGGAATGCATGGCTCTGCAGAAGAGTTGGGGACACCGCCACGACTTGCAGGCAGGCCTGCTGCTACCTCCTCTACTCCTCCTACTCCATCCTCTTCCATAACCTCTTCCTCGGCTGAGTCCTCTTCAACTTCTGCGTCTTGCTCCACATCTATGGCACCCCCCCAGCTCCCCAGGTACTATGCTACATCCCGGGTACGGCAGTGTCATGCCGTCTTGGGGTTGACTTACCTGAAAGCGGAGAGTCACACCGCACCAGCACTCCTGACCACCCTGAACGCACAGGTGGATCAGTGGCTGACTCTGCACCAACTGGAGATTGGCAAGGTTATTTCTGACAATGGAAGTAATTTGGTGGCGGCATTGAAATTGGGCAAGTTGACACATGTGCTGTGCATGGCACATGTGTGTATTCTAATTGTGCAACGATTTGTCCATAAGTACCCAGGCTTGCAGGACGTCCTGAAGCAGGCCAGGAAGGTGTGTGGCCATTTCAGGCGTTCCTACATGGCCATGGCGCACTTGTCTAATATCCAGCGTCGAAACAACCTGCCAGTGAGGCGCTTGATTTGCGACAGCCCGACACGGTGGAATTCAACACTCCTAATGTATGACTGCCTGCTCCAACAAGAAAAAGCTGTTAATGAGTATTTGTATGACCGGGGTGCTAGGACAGCCTCTGGGGAGATGGGGATATTTTTGCCAAATTACTGGACGCTCATGCGCAATGCCTGTAGGCTCATGCGTCCTTTTGAGGAGGTGACAAACCTTGTCAGTCGCACTGAAGGCACCATCAGCGACATCATACCATTTGTTTTCTTCCTGGAGCATGCCCTGCGAAGAGTGCTGGATCAGGCAGTAGATGAGTGTGAAGAGGAAGCGGGAGAGTTGTGGTGTCCATCACCCCCGCAAACAGCCGAATCAGCATTGCTTGCTAGACCTGCGGCAACGCAGGAAGAGGATTGTGAGGAAGAGGAGTCAGAGGAGGAATGTGGCTTTGGGGAGGATGAGGAGGAGGAAGACCGAGCACAACAGTCATCCCAGGGTGCTCGTTGTTGTCACCTCTCTGGTACCCGTGGTGTTGTACGTGGCTGGGGGGAAGAAGATACCATCAGTGAGATCAGTGAGGAGGAGTAACGCGACATGATTAGCTCAGCATCCAACCTTGTTCAAATGGGTTCTTTCATGCTGTTGTGCCTGTTGAGGGACCCTCGTATAAAAAAGCTGAAGGAGAACGACCTGTACTGGGTGTCCACGCTCCTCGACCCCCGGTATAAGCATAAAGTGCCTGAAATGTTACCAAATTCCCACAAGTCGGAAAGGATGGAGCATTTTCATAATAAATTAAAAACTATGCTTTACACAGCGTATAAGGGTGATGTCACAGCACCACGGGAATGTAACAGGGGAAGAGATGAAATTAACCCTCCTCCTCCCACGACCACGGCGGCAAGGACCGGGCGCTTTCCTGACGTCTTGTTGATGGAGGACATGCGTACCTTTTTAACTCCCATGCACCATCAGAGCCTTTCGGGATCCAGCCTTAGAGAAAGACTCAACCGACAGGTAGCAGACTACCTAGCTTTAACTGCGGATCTCGACACTCTCAGGAGCGATGGACCCCTTGACTACTGGGTGTGCAGGCTGGACTTGTGGCCTGTGCTATCCCAATTTGCAATGGAACTTCTGGCCTGCCCGCTTCAAGTGTCCTGTCTGAAAGGACTTTTAGTGCAGCAGGAGGTTTTGTCACTGAGAAGAGAAGTCGCCTAGGTCAAAAAAGCCTTGACTATCTCACTTTTATAAAAATGAATGAGGGCTGGATCCCGATTGGACTGACATTGGGCGATACATTTGAATAAAAAACTACTGATGATGATATGAGCTGGCTTGGGCTACAACTGGTACACAGGCTGGCCTTTTTTTTTTGGTTATAAAGACGGAGGACTTGCTTGACTTATCCGCCAACAACTAGTGTTCAAGCCACAAGCTTTTAGGGCACTTTATAAATATTTTACAAACATCGATTTTTCTGGCCGCTGCTACAGCAGTTGCTACAACAATACCCCAATTTTTCAGTCATTTGTACATTCCTAATTTTTCTGGCCTCTGCTGCATCTCTGTGGGTACAAAACTCAAATAAAAAAAATAAGGCACATAACACTAGTGATTAAACTGTTACGAATTGTACAACTTTACACACCACTCATATCCGGTGGACCATTCAATTGAACGCAAAATGCAACAAATTTGAAAGAGTAGGACTGACCAAGCATCTTTATCCGTCTCTTGGTTGCTCTAAATTATCTCCGTGTTCCATCTATGCCATACCTGTACTCTATTGTGCAAAAGGGTGGCATATGTTGTGTTTCATGCTGTTGTGCCTGTTGTGGGTCGTGGCCCATGATATAAAAAGGCTGAAGGAAAACGACCTGTAGTAATGGGTGCCCCATCCAGTTTTTAGAAAAATGTTCCTGGTTCCTCTCAATTATCTTTGGGTTTCTAAAATGGATGCCATACCTGTACTCGCTTGTGCAAAAGGATGGCATATGTGGTGGTGTTTCCTGCAGTTGTTTCTGTTGAGGGTGCTGGACCCTCTTATAAAAAAGCTGAAGGAGAACAACCTGGAGTGGGAGTCCAAGCATGGTTTTTGGGGCTATTTCACTTTTACAAACAATTATCTGTGGGTTTCACAAATCAATGCCGTACCAGTACTCTATTGTTCCAAAGTATGCCATATGTTCTCTTTCCTGCTGGTATTTTGTTTGAGGGTCCTGGACACTCTTATAAAAAGGCCTAAGGTGAAAGAGGTGTACTGGGTGTCCACTCATTTTTATTTTCTATTTCTCATTTGACCAAAATTATCTCTGGTTTTGTAAAATCAATGCCGTACCTGTACTCTATTGTTCAAAAGGATGCCATACGTCCTCTTTCCTGCTGGTGTTTTTTTTTGAGTGTCCAGGACCCTCTTATAAAAAGGCCTAAGGAGAAAGAGGTGTACTGGTTGGCCACTCATTTTTATTTTTCTATTTAACAATTGACCAAAATGATCTCTGGGTTTGTAAAATCAATGCCGTACCTGTACTCTATTGTTCAAAAGGATGCCATACGTCCTCTTTCCTGCTGGTGTTTTTTTTTGAGTGTCCAGGACCCTCTTATAAAAAGGCCTAAGGAGAAAGAGGTGTACTGGTTGGCCACTCATTTTTATTTTCTATTTCTCATTTGACCAAAATTATCTCTGGTTTTGTAAAATCAATGCCGTACCTGTACTCTATTGTTCAAAAGGATGCCATACATCCTTTTTCCTGCTGGTGTTATTTTTGAGTGTCCAGGACCCTCTTATAAAAAGGCGTAAGGAGAAAGAGGTTTACTGGTTGGCCACTCATTTTTATTTTTTTATTTAACAATTGACCAAAATGATCTCTGGGTTTGTAAAATCAATGCTGTACCTGTACTCTATTGTTCAAAAGGATGCCATACGTCCTCTTTCCTGCTGGTGTTTTTTTTGAGGGTCCAGGACCCTCTTATAAAAAGGCCTAAGGAGAAAGAGGTGTACTGGGTGTCCATCGAATCATTTTTTTTATTCAAATTTCCATTTGCAAAAAATTATCTATGGGTTTCTAAAATAAATGCCTTTCCTGTACTCTATTGTTCAAAAGTATGCCATATGTCCTCTTTCCTGCTGGTGTTTTTTTTGAGGGTCCAGGACCCTCTTATAAAAATGCCTAAGGAGAAAGAGGTGTACTGGCTGTCCATCAAATCATTTTTTTTATTCAAATTTCCATTTAAAAAAAAATTTCTATGGGTTTCTAAAATCAATGCCTTTCCTGTACTCTATTGTTCAAAAGTATGCCATATGTCCTCTTTCCTGCTGGTTTTTTGTTTGAGGGTCCTGGACCCTCTTATAAAAAGGCCTTATGGATAAAGAATTGTACTGGGTGTCCATCCAATCATTTTTTTTAATTAAAATTCACGGTTGCAAAAAATTATCCCCGGGTTTCTAAAATCAATGCCTTTCCTATAATCTTTTTTTCACAAAGGATGCCATATGTCCTCTTTCCTACTGCTGGTTTTGTTGAGTGTCCTGGAGCCTCTGCTAAAAAGGCCTAAGGATAAAGAAGTGTAATGGGTGTCTATTCAATGTTTTTTTAGATTTCCCGGTTGTAACAAATTTTTTCTGTCTTTCAAAAATCAATGCCTTTCCTGTAATCTATTTTTCAAAAGGATGCCATATGTCCTATTTCATGCTGTTCTTTCTGTTGAGGCTCCGGGACACTCTTATAGAAAGGACTAAGGATAAAGAAGTGTACTGGGTGTCCAATCAATGTTTTTTTTATATTTCCCGGGTCATATAACTGATCTCTGTGTTTCTAAAATCAATGCCTTTCCTGTAATCTAATTTTCAAAAGTATGCCATATGTCCTCTTTCCTGCTGGTGTTTTTTTTGAGGGTCCAGGACCCTCTTATAAAAAGGCCTAAGGAGAAAGAGATGTACTGGGTGTCCATCGAATCATTTTTTTTATTCAAATTTACATTTGCAAAAAATCATCTATGGGTTTCTAAAATCAATGCCTTTCCTGTACTGTTGCTCTATTGTTTAAAAGTATGCCATATGTCCCCTTTCCTGCTGGTGTTTTGTTTGAGGGTCCTGGACCCTCTTATAAAAAGGCCTAGGGAGAAAGAATTGTAATGGGTGTCCATTCAATCATTTTTTTGATTCAAATTCACGGTTGCAACAAATTATCCCCGGGTTTCTAAAATCAATGCCTTTCCTATAATCTTTTTTTCACAAAGGATGCCATATGTCCTCTTTCCTACTGCTGGTTTTGTTGAGTGTCCTGGAGCCTCTGCTAAAAAGGCCGAAGGATAAAGAAGTGTACTGGGTGTCTATTCAATGTTTTTTTAGATTTCCCGTTTGTAACAAATTTTTTCTGTCTTTCTAAAATCAATGCCTTTCCTGTAATCTATTTTTCAAAAGGATGCCATATGTCCTCTTTCATGCTGTTCTTTCTGTTGAGGCTCCGGGACACTCTTCTAAAAAGGCCTAAGGATAAAGAAGTGTACTGGGTGTATAATCTATGTTTTTTTAGATTTCACAGTTGCAACTAATGATCTCTGTGTTTCTAAAATCAATGCCTTTCCTGTAATCTAATTTTCTAAAGGATGCCATATGTCCTCTTTCATGTTGCTGGTTTTGTGGAGGGTCCTGGAGCCTCTGCTAAAAAGGCCTAAGGATAAATAAGTGTACTTGGTGTATAATCGAAGTTTTTTGCGATTTCACGGTTGCAACTAATGATCTCTGTGTTTCTAAAATCAATGCCTTTCCTGTAATCTAATTTTCTAAAGGATGCCATATGTCCTCTTTCATGCTGCTGGTTTTGTGGAGGGTCCTGGAGCCTCTGCTAAAAAGGCCTAAGGATAAATAAGTGTACTTGGTGTATAATCGAAGTTTATTGCGATTTCACGGTTGCAACTAATGATCTCTGTGTTTCTAAAATCAATGTCTTTCCTGTAATCTAATTTTCTAAAGGATGCCATATGTCCTCTTTCATGCTGCTGGTTTTGTGGAGGGTCCTGGAGCCTCTGCGAAAAAGGCCTAAGGATAAATAAGTGTACTTGGTGTATAATCCAATTTTTTAGAGATTGCACAGTTGCAACTAATGATCTCTGTGTTTCTAAAATCAATGCCTTTCCAGGAATCTATTTTTCTAAAGGATGCCATATGTCCTCTTTACTGCTGCTGGTTTTGTTGAGGGTCCTGGAGCCTCTGCTACTAAGGCCTAAGGATAAATAAGTGTCCTGGTTGTCTAATCCATTTTTTTTTAGATTTCCCGGTTGCAACAAATTATCTCCGGGTTTCTAAAATCAATGCCTTTCCTGTAATCTATTAGTCACAAGGATGCCATATGTCCTCTTTCATGCTGTTGTTTCTGGTGAGGCTACGGGAGACTCTTCTAAAAAGGCCTAAGGATAAAGAAGTGTACTGGGTGTATAATCTATCTTTTTTTAGATTTCACGGTTGCAACTAATGATCTCTGTGTTTCTAAAATCAATGCCTTTACTGTAATATAAATTTCTAAAGGATGCCATATGTCCTCTTTCATGCTGCTGGTTTTGTGGAGGGTCCTGGAGCCTCTGCGAAAAAGGCCTAAGGATAAATAAGTGTACTTGGTGTATAATCCAAGTTTTTTGAGATTGCACGGTTGCAAATAATGATCTGTGGGTTTCTAAAATCAATGCCTTTACTGTAATCTTTTATTCAAAAGGATGACATATCTCCTCTTTCATGCTGTTGTTTCGGTTGAGGCTCCGGGACCCTCGTATTAAAAAGGCCTGAGCATAAATAAGTGTCACGGTTGTCTAATCAATGTTTTTTTCTAATTTAACGGTTGCAAATAATGATCTGTGGGTTTCTAAAATCAATGCCTTTACTGTAATCTTTTATTCAAAAGGATGACATATCTCCTCTTTCATGCTGTTGTTTCGGTTGAGGCTCCGGGACCCTCGTATTAAAAAGGCCTGAGGATAAATAAGTGTCACGGGTGTGTAATCAATGTTTTTTTCTATTTCCCGGTTGCAAATAATGATCTGTGGGTTTCTAAAATCAATGCCTTTACTGTAATCTTTTATTCAAAAGGATGACATATCTCCTCTTTCATGCTGTTGTTTCGGTTGAGGCTCCGGGACCCTCGTATTAAAAAGGCCTGAGCATAAATATGTGTCACCGGCGTCTAATCAATGTTTTTTTCTAATTTCACGGTTGCAAATAATGATCTGTGGGTTTCTAAAATCAATGCCTTTCCTGTAATCTATTATTCAAAAGGATGACATATCTCCTCTTTCATGCTGTTGTTTCGTTTGAGGCTCCGGGACCCTCGTATTAAAAAGGCCTGAGGATAAATAATTGTGTAACGGGTATCTAATGAATTTTTTTTTTTATTTCACGGGTCATATAAATGATCTCTGGGATTCTAAAATCAATGCCTTTCCTGTAATCTATTATTCAAAAGGATGACAGTACTACCAAAATACAGCCAATGAAGGGCCTTAGGAAGACTGAGCCAAGGTTGGATTGTAGTATTTGGTTAGGCTAATCATGATGGCCATGTAGACCACCACCACCGAGAGTCCTGGAAGTAACAGGGATGATGAGATGAAAGAGCTAAGAATAGTAGAACTTGAAACAACAGAGTTAGCCATGGGTGTTAGTGCAAAACCGCTTGGCTTTTTTTTTGGCTTTGGGTGCGGCTATTCATGCAGGCCATATAGAGCTGACAACATTCGGTGTCGTATCAGCTATTAAACTAATAAGAACAGTACTACCAAAATACAGCCAATGAAGGGCCTTAGGAAGACTGGGCCAAGCTTGGATTGTAGTATTTGGTTAGGCTAATCATGATGGCCATGTAGACCACCACCACAGAGAGTCCTGGAAGTAACAGGGATGATGAGATGAAAGAGCTAAGAATAGTAGAACTTGAAACAACAGAGTTAGCCATGGGTGTTAGTGCAAAACCGCTTGGCTTTTTTTTGGCTTTGGGTGCGGCTATTCATGCAGGCCATATAGAGCTGACAACATTCGGTGTCGTATCAGCTATTAAACTAATAAGAACAGTACTACCAAAATACAGCCAATGAAGGGCCTTAGGAAGACTGAGCCAAGGTTGGATTGTAGTATTTGGTTAGGCTAATCATGATGGCCATGTAGACCACCACCACCGAGAGTCCTGGAAGTAACAGGGATGAGATGAAAGAGCTAAGAATAGTAGAACTTGAAACAACAGAGTTAGCCATGGGTGTTAGTGCAAAATCGCTTGGCTTTTTTTTGGCTTTGGGTGCGGCTATTCATGCAGGCCATATAGAGCTGACAACATTCGGTGTTGTATCAGCTATTAAACTAATAAGAACAGTACTACCAAAATACAGCCAATGAAGGGCCTTAGGAAGACTGGGCCAAGGTTGGATTGTAATATTTGGTTAGGCTAATCATGATGGCCATGTAGACCACCACCACAGAGAGTCCTGGAAGTAACAGGGATGATGAGATGAAAGAGCTAAGAATAGTAGAACTTGAAACAACAGAGTTAGCCATGGGTGTTAGTGGAAAACCGCTTGGCTTTTTTTTGGCTTTGGGTGCGGCTATTCATGCAGGCCATATAGAGCTGACAACATTCAGTGTCGTATCAGCTATTAAACTAATAAGAACAGTACTACCAAAATACAGCCAATGAAGGGCCTTAAGAAGACTGAGCCAAGGTTGGATTGTAGTATTTGGTTAGGCTAATCATGATGGCCATGTAGACCACCACCACCGAGAGTCCTGGAAGTAACAGGGATGAGATGAAAGAGCTAAGAATAGTAGAACTTGAAACAACAGAGTTAGCCATGCGTGTTAGTGCAAAACCGCTTGGCTTTTTTTTGGCTTTGGGTGCGGCTATTCATGCAGGCCATATAGAGCTGCCACCTTTCGGTGTTGTATCAGCTATAAAAATAATAAGAACTGTACTATCAAAATACAGACAATGAAGGGCCTTTGAAGACTGAGCAAAGGTTGGATTGTAGTATTTTGTTTGGCTAATCATGATGGCCATGTAGACCGCCGTAACAGGGATGAAAGTGCTAAGAATAGTACTAATTGAAACAACCGAGTTAGCCATGGGTGTTAGTCTAAGACCACTCGGCTTTTTTTTGGGTTTGGGTGCAGCTAATCATGAAGGCCAGATAGACCTGCCACCATTTGGTGTTGTAACAGGTATGAAAATGCAAAGAACAGTACTACTTAACACAACCTACTTACCATGGGTCCCAGAGCATATGTTTGGTTGTTATATTTTGTAAGGGTAATCATGCAGGCCATATAGACCTCCACCGATAGGGTGAGTATGAGTAACAGCTATTAAAATGCGAAGGACATTACTAATTAACACAACATAGTTACCATGGGTCGCAGACCAAGAGCAGATGTCTTATTATTATATTTTGTATGGGTAATCATCCAGGCCGTATAGACCTCACCAAATAGGGGGAGTTACAGAGTTTAAAGTGCTAAGAATGGTAGTACTTAAAACACAACCTTGTTAAAATAGGTAGCAGACCACATGTCTTATTATTATAATTTTTCAGGGTAATCTGGCAGGCCATATAGAACTCCCCCGATAGGGGGGGGGGGCGACAGGGATTAAAGTGCTAAGAAAAGTACTAATTAACACAAGATAGTTGGGTCCAAGAACGCATGTTTGATTATTAGAATTTATTAGGGTAATTATATATCTAACAAATCTATCTATTTCTCTTCTATCGATTCTATCTAACTATCAATCTATGTATATCTATCCTATCTATCACTATCAATCTATCTTCTGTCCGGGATGTTTTGAGACAGCCACTTTGGGAATGTTAGTTGATTTAGACCCATTATGGCTTAAAAGCAGACTCTTCATCAACTATGTAATTTTCCATGGGAGTTTTGCCAGGGATCCCCCTCCAGCATTCAAAAGTCCAGGTGTTAGTACCCTTGAAACAAATTTTCCATCACTATTGTGGCCAGAAAGAGTCCTTGTAGGTTTTAAAGTTCGCCTGCCTATTGAATTCAATTGCGGTTCGGAAGTTCGAGTCCGCCGTTCGAGAACCGAAAATTTTAGGTTCGCGACATCACTAGTGCATAATCCTCATCCGTGCATCACAAACATACTGCACGTTGAAACTATGGAAATGTTTGCGATTTCGGAAGGGCAAGTCATCAGCTGGAGCACGCAGCGCAATGTGGGTGCAATCTATTGCTCCCAAGACATTGGGCAATTCAGCTATTACAAAGAATTCCCTCTTCAGGCGCCTCCAATCACCATCATTTTGAGGGAATCCTATGTAATGCTTACTAATACGTACCATGGCGTCCAGAAAGTTATCAAACACCCCCGAGAATGTACCTTGAGACAGGCCATGCATGTACATCTCTCCTGATTGAAAACTCCCGGAGGCCAGGACGTATATACAACTTAGCATCTTAGTGATGCCAGGGACAGCAGTCCTTATTCGTATATGTGGCTCCAGATGAGGCCTAAGAACATTGTAAAGGCCAATGAGCTGTTCGCGATTGAGCCTATACTTGTCATAAACCTCGAAGTCGCTCATGTTTTCCAAGGTGGGTCTTACCCTGTAGACACGAGGACCTCTAACCAGACGAGCCTTTTGTCTCACTCAGAGCCGCTGAGGCTGCCTGATTCTATCAACCGCTACTCGGGCAACAGCAGCACCAGCAGCGTCTATCAGATCGTCATCCATATTTGCCAAGCTTAGCAGCACAAAGCCAAACAGCAGAGCAAACACAACGCAAGGAGTAACAAGGTATGCAAAAACACAGAAGCGAATTGATACAATGTCGATCACCATGGACGCTTTGGCCATGTTCTTTGGGGGATTTATAGTGCAATTAGTCCAATGGTAGTGAGTTTGTAATGATTGCTGATTGTATTCACTTGTTTGTATGTGAGCGGCACGAATGCTTTCAAAGTGGGCGTTTTTTTTAGGTGTTTGATGAAATGTGGTTTTTCCCCAATGAATCGCAATGTGAAAGTGTAAAATATAACACATACAGTGCATGTTTATAATGTTTGTTCATTTGCGTAATAAATATTTATTACACGCAATGTTATAGTAAAAAAGCACACGTCCACGCTAACATGAATGAAAGTGCATACTTGTGTATAATGTGGGCATAGAATGTGATCGATCAATGTTGCTGCAATATTGTTTGTAAACGATAAAGTAACAGCTGCCATCTGTAGTATTGTATATACAGGGAGTGCAGAATTATTAGGCAAGTTGTATTTTTGAGGATTAATTTTATTATTGAACAACAACCATGTTCTCAATGAACCCAAAAAACTAATTAATATCAAAGCTGAATAGTTTTGGAAGTAGTTTTTAGTTTGTTTTTAGTTATAGCTATTTTAGTGGGATATCTGTGTGTGCAGGTGACTATTACTGTGCATAATTATTAGGCAACTTAACAAAAAACAAATATATACCCATTTCAATTATTTATTTTTACCAGTGAAACCAATATAACATCTCAACATTCACAAATATACATTTCTGACATTCAAAAACAAAACAAAAACAAATCAGTGACCAATATAGCCACCTTTCTTTGCAAGGACACTCAAAAGCCTGCCATCCATGGATTCTGTCAGTGTTTTGATCTGTTCACCATCAACATTGCGTGCAGCAGCAACCACAGCCTCCCATACACTGTTCAGAGAGGTGTACTGTTTTCCCTCCTTGTAAATCTCACATTTGATGATGGACCACAGGTTCTCAATGGGGTTCAGATCAGGTGAACAAGGAGGCCATGTCATTAGATTTTCTTCTTTTATACCCTTTCTTGCCAGCCACGCTGTGGAGTACTTGGACGCGTGTGATGGAGCATTGTCCTGCATGAAAATCATGTTTTTCTTGAAGGATGCAGACTTCTTCCTGTACCACTGCTTGAAGAAGGTGTCTTCCAGAAACTGGCAGTAGGACTGGGAGTTGAGCTTGACTCCATCCTCAACCCGAAAAGGCCCCACAAGCTCATCTTTGATGATACCAGCCCAAACCAGTACTCCACCTCCACCTTGCTGGCGTCTGAGTCGGACTGGAGCTCTCTGCCCTTTACCAATCCAGCCACGGGCCCATCCATCTGGCCCATCAAGACTCACTCTCATTTCATCAGTCCATAAAACCTTAGAAAAATCAGTCTTGAGATATTTCTTGGCCCAGTCTTGACGTTTCAGCTTGTGTGTCTTGTTCAGTGGTGGTCGTCTTTCAGCCTTTCTTACCTTGGCCATGTCTCTGAGTATTGCACACCTTGTGCTTTTGGGCACTCCCGTGATGTTGCAGCTCTGAAATATGGCCAAACTGGTGGCAAGTGGCATCTTGGCAGCTGCACGCTTGACTTTTCTCAGTTCATGGGCAGTTATTTTGCGCCTTGGTTTTTCCACATGCTTCTTGTGACCCTGTTGACTATTTTGAATGAAACGCTTGATTGTTCGATGATCACGCTTCAGAAGCTTTGCAATTTTAAGAGTGCTGCATCCCTCTGCAAGATATCTCACTATTTTTGACTTTTCTGAGCCTGTCAAGTCCTTCTTTTGACCCATTTTGCCAAAGGAAAGGAAGTTGTCTAATAATTATGCACACCTGATATAGAGTGTTGATGTCATTAGACCACACCCCTTCTCATTACAGAGATGCACATCACCTAATATGCTTAATTGGTAGTAGGCTTTCGAGCCTATACAGCTTGGAGTAAGACAACATGCATAAAGAGGATGATGTGGTCAAAATACTCATTTGCCTAATAATTCTGCACACAGTGTATAAGTGATTGGTGAGATGTCAATATTGTACGCGTCCCTTTAAAATCGCACTAATAATTCCGAACTTCCGGCTGTCATCTGTAGTATTGTATATATAAGTGATTACAAAAAAGTCATAAAGAAATGCACCAACTCAAGCATAGATTCTGCTGAAGGTAAACAATTTTTTATAGTACAATCCAACAGTGGTTAGGTAACAAGGTCACAGTTGAAAACGCCTGATGCGTTTCGCGCATGCGTAGATGTGCTTCTTCAGAGGCCTCCGAAGAAACACATCTATGCATGCGCGAAACGCGTCAGGCATTTTTAACTGTGACCTTGTTACCTAACCACTGTTGGATTGTACAATAAAAATCGTTTACCTTCAGCAGAATCTATGCTTGAGTTGGTGCATTTCTTTATGACTTTTTTGTTTCATAGCGGTTGGGCATACCGCATAATAGCTCCACTCACTTGCTAATTTCACCTGGGATTTTGAGCCGGATTCCTGTCCCTACAGACCCCCCTACGATATACCACTTGGACTAGCCTTGCAACGTCACAGGTGATGCATCGAGGAAACATCTCTACGCCGGATCTCTCTGCTGCACGACGAGAAGGACAAACAGACTGCACCCCCTCGGAAGGGTTTCATAGCCAATCCGAGGTGAAGTACAGAAGTGTGCCCAGGCACCCCACCAGATTAGTGGAGGGTAAGAGTTGATCGCAGACTTAACACAGTGACTACACACACCCGGTCACACGTGACTATTAGGCAGAAGCGGGGTATACTTTGGGACTTTAACTTTAACTTGGGATAGTGTGCTTGGAATTACCCAGAGTGACTTTCACAACATTGACTTTTGGTCTGGAACTTATACGGATATTGTTGGGACCTGAATATCCCTATTATTGGGTTTCTCGATACACGTTTTGAGTACCCAGGGGATTTGAATTTCTGAACATGCTTTACATTTTGAATATTTTATATAAGTGATTAGCGAGATGTCAATATTGTATGCGTCCCTTTAAAATCGCAATAATACTGAAGATCTTCTGGCTGCCATCCGTAGTATTGTATATATAAGTGATTGCCGAGATGTCAATATTGTATGCGTCCCATTAAAATCGCAATAATAATTCCGAACTTCCGGCTGTCATCTGTAGTATTGTATATATAAGTGATTGGCGAGATGTCAATATTGTACGCGTCCAATTAAAATCGCAATAATAATTCCGAACTTCCGGCTGCCATCTGTAGTATTATATATATATATAAGTGAATGGCGAGATGTAACTATTGTACGCGTCCCTTTAAAATCGCACTAATAATTCTGAACTTCCGGCTGTCATCTGTAGTATTGTATATATATAGGTGATTTGCGAGATGTCAATATTGTACGTGTCCCATTAAAATCGCACTAATAATTCCGAACTTCCGGCTGTCATCTGTAGTATTGTATATATAAGTGATTAGCGAGATGTCAATATTGTATGCGTCCCTTTCAAATCGCACTAATAATTCCGAACTTCCAGCTGTCATCTGTAGTATTGTATATATAAGTGATTGGCGAGCTGACAATATTTATTACGCGTCCCATTAAAATCGCCATAATAATGATGTTCCAAACTCTTGTTTACGTATTTGTTGTATTGTAGTATTGAGTGCTAAAGTTCTGAAAGGGGCGGTACAGTCGTAAAGCTGTAATGTGTATGGTTGAATCTCCTAATGACGTCATCATATTATCAACCTGCCTGTGTAGTTATGAAATCCTCATTGTGTTGTTGTATTTGACTACATTGCTATTGTGTGCTGATTAAAATATAAATGTGTGCTTTGTGGTTGCGTGATGCGTGTTATGTACATATACGTATATATTGTGATTGTGTCCCACATATGCTGACTTCTATATAGCGGTCTAGCATTGTTGTTCCTTCCCAAAAAGTGACAGCTGTAATCTGTTGTAATGATGTTCTTATTGTACGTAATTCCTAATGGTTTATTCTGAGTGAACCGTGATGTTAAAGGTACAGTAAAATCCCTATTTTCTGTTTCCTGATTCATAGAGAGAATGTAATGTTTTTTTTCCCCCATCATTTGAATGCACATGTATGAGTGAATGGTGTAAAAGTAAAGTATGTGCATCCATGAATGATCATGTGTTAAGCCTATGTAGATATGCTGTTGCTGCAAGCATATGAGTTGAATAAATGAAATGTTATAATAAAGATAAATGAGAGGTTTTTCCAATTGTCTACTGTTTGTGAATCCTGAAATGTTGCAATCATTTTTCTGTCCGTTTAAATGTGATGTAATTGTTGAAAATGTTTGTTACTAGTGATGGTGATTTGTAGTTGATGTAATGTAAAAGTATCAAACAATTTAATGTTGTGTTGAATTTCACATAAGTAAAAGCCATAACTCCATAGGGAAATAGCCATTTCTTGATCTATTTGTCATAGCGGGGCTAACGCAGAAAAACATGAGTTATTTTCCGAATTCTAGCGCTGGTATTTAGAGCTTTTTGTCTGCGCTTTTTGCGTGCGTTAGGGAAATCTGTCTGTCTCGTGCACGAGCACGTCTTCCCCATAGAAGTCAATGGAGGCTAAAAATTTGTGTGTAAATAAAATCCAAGACTGGTTTTGAGCGTAAAGTGAGTGAGGTCATGGTCTTGTGTGAAAAAGTAGCTAAATCGTATTTATTTTGTAATCAAAATCTTCTTTGTGTATGTAATGTGGTGTATATTGTTTGTATGTGTCGATGAGTGTATGTATGTGATAATATTATTATTTAGATGTAGCAATATGAGTGTCTATTCCCGTTAGTCAATGTAAGTCAATGGCAAAATGGATTTGTGTTGGGTTTTTTTCTAACACCCGAGATCTCGCAACTTTGATCCTTTCTATTTTGATGTGAAAATATGAAAAATGAAAAATAAATATAGTGTAGTATTTGTATGAGTGTAATTGTACTTTGTGTAATATTTGTTTTGTGATTCGTGGATGTTTATTTTGTCGTTAGATGTTAATTCCTGGGTTGTCGGTAGTAATTTCAGCGTTAGGAGATTTTTGAGTGTCGGTAAGTAAACTCTAAATACCAGCGGGCGGTAAAAAGCAGCGTTAGAAGCCCTATACGCTGGTTTTGACGGCTAACGCAAAACTCTAAATCTTGGCGTAAATGAGTGCACTTTTTCTTTCAAGAATACTATTGTGTACTCACTATTGTTTTTGAATGAGACATGTTTATTTATTTTGCACGTTTTCCTTACTATTTTTTGGCATATTTGTACTTTTTCACTAAACATTTAAATACACATAAACACTTCCTGGTGTCATTAAAAAAAATGTTTTACTTTTTAAACTTTTTTTTTACATCAGTGTCAATCAGTTAATGGCATATTGGTCAACAAATCTGATAATTTGGACGATATAAAGTCACTTCATTTTAACAGAGAGTCAACTGGAACAAAGATATAGATATACAGTAGCTAGGAGCCAGAATAATTTATAGAATATTTATATATATATAGAATGTCTGTCAGATTTCTATATGATCAATGGCAGAATACTACAGGAATGTTGAGATATAACGAGATGTTTTTGTCTCGGATAAAGGTATGTCTGTATGACAAAGATACATCTGTAGGAAAATTAACAAATATTTGGTCTTGTTGGGAGATATTTGTAATGTATATGTTTGTTTGATTATGTTTGCATCTTTTATGTGTTCATAACATATTGAAAAGGTATGTGCCACCTAACGACTGTATATCTTTACACAGCTGTGATTGGTGTTTGGGCATGTGTGGAAATGTGACAGTTATATGCTTGTGAGGGATGTGATAGATATTCATTTTTGCAGTGGAAGTTGAAAGGTTTGCTTTTTTCAACACACATAAGTATATATGAAGGAGGAGATGGAGAAATGTGTCTAAATGTATTTTGTTTGTGTCATTAATTCCTGAATTTATCCAGCAGTGTACCAAGATTTCTATCTATTATATTTTAATGTCTAATATATCTGTGTTATTCAGTGACGCACAAGTTCTGAGGGTGAATGCTATAATGAGGCTCTGAGGGACATTTCTTTTCATATTATTACTATGATGTGGTCTATTAACGGCTCAGTGTGACAGGAGCTGAAACAACAGGTTTTAATAAGGTCCATTCCAAAGAAAGGTCAAAGCGCACAACAAGCTTGAAAAAGTTCTACTTGACTACTACACAAACTAGTATAAGCTTCTTTTGTATGTGTTGCATATATATACTGTATATATATATATATATATATATATATATATATATATATATATATATATATATATACACATAAACACACACTCTACACATAAATTCAATAGAAAGTGAGTGAGCATATATCTGTATCTGGATGGATCGATGGATGGATGATATAGGTATATTTATATATATATACTGTATATATGAATGAGAGAAACTAAGAAGGAGGAGAATAGGCGACTGATGTAATTGGCTTATTATGCTATCACCATTAGAGGTTAAGTGGTTTTGAAATCCCTTTCATCCCATTTAGGTGTCCATTTCTGTTAAATAAACCTGCAAGCTGCAACCACCAAATCCCTGCTGATGAATACCAAAACCCACCCAGGAATACCAAACTTCACCATTTTCTCTCTAGTTCTCTCTCTGAATCTCATTTATTCTTGTTTCTTGCCTCTGTTTGTGTAACTCAGAATCTTTTTGCCTTCTAGCATGTGTCTCTAGCTCTACAAATATATTTGTCTGTCACATTCAACCTGTGCGTCTCTATGGTTTGTCTTAATCTTTAGCATCTTTACTGATCTTTCTTTCTTTGCCACTCACCATATCAATATCCCTTTCTCTATTTATAACATTAAATGGAATTCAGAGCAAGAGGTTCTTTTCTCACTGAGAAAGAGTAAAAATGAATTATTATTATTTTTTTTTTAATTCTATATCGGATTGGGATGATTGCAGTCCGCCACCTCAGAGGTGGCGGATGAGTTAAGGAGAAAGGGTCTTACGACCACTGATTCTTAACTCCTGATTCCAGTGAGCCTTAATAAATTGGCCCCATCGACTATACTCGATCTTCATTTTCCCATAACAACACAACATAATGTTAATCACCAAAATCTGAAATGGGTTAATAGAGTGGTGTTTCTGACAAGTGTTAAGGGACATTAAAGGGATAGTAAACCTCAAAATTTTCTTTTATGATTCAGATAGAACATACAATTTTAAACAACTTTCCAATTTAATATTATCAAATTTTCTTCATTCTCTTGTTATCCATTGCTGAAGGGACAGCATTGCACTACTCACAGGAAGCTGAAAATATCTACTCACAGGAAGCTGAAAATATAAATTTAGCCAATCACAAGAGACAAATGTGTGCAAGCACCAATTAGCATCAGCTCCCACTAGTGTATGATATGTGCGTATTCCATTTTTAACAAGGGATACTAAGAGAACGAAGCACATTTGAAAATAGAAGTGAATTTAAAAGTGTCTTAAAATGACATGCTCTATCTGAATCATGCAAGTTTAATCTTGACTTCCCTATCCCTTTAACTACTTAACCCCTTAAGGACTGGTCATTTCAGACTAAAACTTCCCCAAAAGACCAGAGTATTTTTAGCATTTTTGCCATCACTACATTTAAACAGAAATAGAGCCTTTTTTATTTACCTATCAAAGATATATATATTTAGTAGACAACCTAAAGTATTGCTCTAGACCCACTTTGGTATATTTCATGCCACCATTTCACTACCAAATGCGATCAAATAAAAAAATGGTTTGCTTTTTCACAAACTTTAGGTTTCTCACTGAAATTATTTTCAAACAGCCTGTGCAATCTTCAGAAATAGCAAACATATATGACTTTGCCATTGCTTTTTGGTAATTAGAAGGCTACTAATTCCAGCTGTGCACCACACTTTTATTATTCATAGCAGTGAAGGTTAGCTTGTAAGGTTAATTTTAGCATTAGTGTAGAGATTACCCTCCCACCTGACACTTCCCACCCCCTGATCACTACCCGATCCCTCTCAAACAGCTCTCTTCCCTCCCCCACCCCCCAATAGTTACCCCATCTTAGAGTACTGACAGACAGTCTGCCAGTATGCGGTTTTACACCTTTTTTTTATTTTTTTAAAATTATTATTATTATTGTCCTTAGTGTAGGATTACCCCCTTACCGTCCTACCTCCCTGGTCCCTCCCAAAAAGCTCTCTAACCCTCCCCCTTCTAACCAATTCCCTCCTTCTTAGGTACTGGCAGCTGTCTGCCAGTACCCAGTTTTATGTTATTTTTAATTTATTTTAATTAAAAAAAAATCTTTAGTGTAGCTGCACAACTCCCTCCCTCATTTACCCCCTCCCCCTCCAAGATCCTTTCTCTACCCTCTAATCTTCCCCTCCACCATAGGATCCCCCTCTACCTCCTCTCTCCTCTCTCCTCCCCCTCCCTCCTTCCCCCTCCCTTCCACTCTACGAGTTTTTTTATTTCTGTAGCTTAGTGGTCCCACCTGCTCCCGCCACCTTCCCGCCCACACACCACCAACGATTGGTGCTAGAACTGCCCGATGCAGAGAGGGTCATAGAGTGTCCCTCTCTGCATCTGTGCCTCGGCCCATCTATTACCGCACTGTCCCACTGCAGAAATAGTGCAATCTCGCTACTTTTAGCGAGATCGCGGCAGAGAACTGGTCCTTAAGGGGTTAAAACATTTAGGCCCAGATTACAATTGGAGTGTAAAAATGGTAGCACCAATAGGGATGTGTGAATGTGCTGGTAGAATGAATAGTCCTGTGGACATTCATTTTGAAAAAAATTAAATGTTGATAAGAATGAAAATCCATAAAAATTTGGTAATCAAATGTTTTTTTACCGATTTCGAATATTACTTTCGTTTTTGAATGTTAATAATTAGATTGAATATTCACATTTGAAACTATTGCCACGCCTGCCTCAGTGTAAGTTGGAGAGACAGGCGGTAAAATACAATACCTACACAAAGTATAGATACGGTACAGAGTAACCCAGAGATTAAGGCGGAGATAGAAATAACAACCAGCCTGAAGCTTTGGACTGTACAGTACTAGATTAATCTGGTGATACTGAGCAAGGAAAACTGGTACTGCAAAAGGAAACAATCCGGTAGTACAGGAAACAGTCACTAGGGGTCAAACTTGAGCGTAGTCAAAGACAATCCAGGTCAGCAACAGGAAGGCAAACAATGCAGCGAGGTACAAGGGGTTAAAGCAAAGCATACTAAAAGTCCAGTTCCAAGATCAAAGAAAACAGCAGATCCAATGAAGTACCAAGGGGCAGAGGAAAAGGCAGAGTCCAGAATCCAAATGCAAGTCTGTAACAGTGAGCAATCCAAAATAGCAATAAACAACACACATTTAGTAGAAACTCAATAAACAGGCAGACTGCTGGAAGAGCTGGTTTACATAGGCAGAGAGTAATTGCCAATTACCTGGAGGTGCAGACAGGTGGAGCCAAAGTGCAGGAAAATAAAAATCTAACTAGGAAAAAGAAACAAACTGCAGTCCAGTTGCAAGGATAGTACATAGCAAAAGCCACAGCCCAGGAAGCTGAGGTCCCAGGTTCAATCCCAGGGTGTGACAGTACCCACTCCTCAATTAGGCTTATGTGGATGAGAAAGATGAAATGCTTTAAGAAGGGCTAGAACATGGACATCTTTTGCAGGAACCCAGTAGCGATCTGCAACAGAATAGCCTTTCCAGTGGACAAGGTATTGGAGTCGATGACTTTAATATCTGTAATGCGACGGGATCTGTCTGCATACTTCTTGTAACGTCAAGTAGAATGTTGAAGTATGATGCAGATCTTGCACCAATGGCCTACTAGATTTTGAACATGACGGTCAGCCACAGGTATACTAATTTGTGGTAAGTGTAGAGGAAAGGTTCTGGATTGATACCCTAGAGCAGCCAGAAATGGAGTGTTTTATAGGGAGCGGATCCACAAGGTATTCTTAGCCAACTCTGCTAATTGAAGAAGATCTGCCCAGTTTGACTGTTGTGAATTAACATAATTGTGGTGATAGCTTTCAAGTTCCTGATTAGTTCTTTCCGTCTGCTAATTAGTCTGTGGGTGATGACTGGTAGATAAAGATACAGTAGTACCCAGGCATTTACAAAGACCTCTCCAGAAAGCAGATATGAACTGAATTCCACGATCAGAGACAATTTTTTCTGACAAGCCGTGCAGTCTAACAATGTGGGTAATAAACAATGTAGCCATGTCTGGGGCAGAAGGTAATATAGGAAGCGGTATGTAATGAGCCTTTTTGAAAAAGTGATCTGTGATAACCCAAATCACAGTGCAGCCATTAGATTGGGGTATGTCCACAATAAAGTCTATAGAAAAATGTGTCCAAGGTTGTTTAGGAACTGTGAGAAGTTGCAGGAGACCATAAGGCAGCATTCTGGGTACCTTCATTGCTGCACAAGTAGCACAGGAGGAAACATTCTTTTACATCTTTTTGAAGGTTTGGACACCATAAATGTGACTGGAGTTGTTGAGTACAGCGTAGTACTCCGGGATGGCCAAAACTCTTATTATCATGAACCCATTATCATGAATCTCTGAAGAGAACCAGGGACAAACTATTTCTGTGGTGGAACTGTAAGGGAAACAGGAGTTTTGTATTGGGCTGCTTGCAAATGCTTTAGGAGAGATGTGGAAAGTTGTCCAAAAATCTGTTCTGCTGGAATAATAGATTGAGGGGCTTCAGATGTTGTTTTCACATCCTGTTCTACTACACAGGTGGTAATTTCACCTATTAATCAGCAAGGTATATAACAGTCTAGGTCCTTACCTCAAACCAGTCTTGAGAAAGGTCAGTGGAGACCGAAACCGGTTGACTGGTAAGGAGTATTTTAATTGTGATCACATTAAGAAGCCATCTGCACTATTGTTTGCCTTTCCTTTTTTGGCAGGTAAGGGACAACATTGCAAGTTGGAATTATTTGTTAACTACTGCCCAAGAAGATTTCTACATAATCAGCAGTTGGGATCCATATTGAGACAGACTATAGCAAGATTCTTATTATCCAATTTGAATATTTATTTGGACTTTTAAGCATTTTATGTTATATCATCCGTTTTTTAACCCACTGTTGTTATATGGTCTCTTTTAATTAACATCTCGAGGCTCTTTGAGCAAGTCCCTTATATCTAGCTCAGCAACTCTGAGCCCTTTAGATTTGTATTTTAGGGTATCAATTTAGAGCCTGTGTTCAATTTTAATCCAATCACAAAGTTTTGCCACTATTCAGTGTTTATAACAGATATTTGTTCACATCACATCACAGTTTGCAAGCAGAAACACATTTGAACACACGTTAAAGTTGTGCTGTTGTTTTTTTTGGTTCTATTTATGCTTTATGTTTGCATTAGTTGATTTGTCAAAAATTCACTTGTATATCGTTTTATTTTGAATTCATTGTTTATTTTGAAAATAAGGTTCAGACACCCCTGCAATATTTTTCTCACATTTTTTCACTTGTTAGGATTTACACCCTTTTTGGATAAACACATAGGCACAACCTCAGGTCTTATATTTTGAATTCAGGTTCTAGACATTCCTGTAACATTTTTTGTCAACCTGTTAGGAGTTACACAATTTTGGATAAACACATAGGCAAAACCCTAATTTGGAGCCACTTACATTTCACATCCACCGGTTTCAAGCAACCTGGAATCTATCCACCTGTGCATTGTAACCCATTGTTTTTATAAATAGAGTGTGCATAAGCGCTCCTAGCATTCACATATTATAATTTAAGTTTTAAGCGATAGACATTATTTGTTAGATTTTTTTTTTTTTTTTTTTTGTTATTTATTGTTCTACAAGCATTTTTAAATTGTTCCTATTGTTTCAATATATATTTTAAAGTGTAACATGGATCCATGACTAATTGTTGTATAATTTTAAATGTACCAACTTTTTTATCTTATGTATTAAATCATATTATTTCAACCTATTGTTACCTTTGGTATTTGACTATCTGCCCATAGACCCTGCCTACGTTGTTTGGCGCTCTGATATCCAATCTTAAAATTGAATCCACCCTTGGCAACTAGGTGCCAATTTATTAGAGCTGGAGGTCTGTTGCGTTATAGTTGGCGCTTAGTTATCACCTTTCCACACATTGCTCCAACCATTGGTTTAACTTTTCAGCTTGTCTGTTTGTAGGTGAAAGGTGTCGTGTATCTGTGGTCGATTTGAAGTATCTCACACAACTTTCTCCAAAAATTTGAAGTAAATTGTGTTTCACGATTAGTGGTCAGTATTGGTGGAATCCCATGGAGTCTGACTATGTGTTTCATGAAAAGATCTGCAGTTTCTGTAGAAGTGGGTAATGATACGGAATAAAATGTGCCATTTTAGTGAAAAGGTCAATCACAACTAAAATGGTTGTTTGATTTTTGGAGCTCAGAAGTTCTACGATAAAATCCATGCTGACATGTTGCCAATAGTGATGTCGATTTAATTTTGGAAAGGTTATTGGTGCGCAAATCTTACCCCTGCATAAACACTACCCTGTTCCCAAAAAAGTACAGTGTAAGAAGATATTAGTAGTAGAAAAATTGTGTGAATGCGCATAAACAGCACGGGGATAAAGGTGAATTGTTTATTTGAGCAAAAAATAGATTCGTTTAGTATGTTTCTTCTAAATTGGATATATTAATTTTAACTATAGTGATCAATGTTGACTAAGCTTATTTGGTGTAAATGCTATATAGCTTAATTATAAGATGCTATAGAAAAAATCAAAAAACAAGAATTCAGATTGGCATTGCTGTTAGCAAAAACTTGTATGGATAATTGGACCTAAAAAGTCCTACGTACTATTTGATCCAAGTTTCAGCTGGATCTTAACTAGTGATACGTATGTAACAAAAAAGTATCCTGCACTATGTATTTATAGGCTGGATTGCATGCGGTATAACTGTATAGATTTGCACTATATTGCACTTTCTAAATGGAAATGTATACCATAAAATAATACAGAGTGAAAAATAAACACCAATCTTAAGTAAATATATTAATACAATTTATTGCACATATACTTTGAAAACATATACATAAAACCCTGTGGTGACCGGTCACTGAGTAAAAAACGTATGGTTAAAAAATCGATAAAACTTATTGAATGATTTTGAATAAGAATCCCTCTTGAACCTATATGTTGGTTTCTAATAAAAGTTCAAAATGAGAGAAGTTTAAGAAAGTAAAATTTCGTTTCTGTTGTTGAAAAATATCGTAGAGTTTTGGTGAGGCTTTTATCTTTCTATATATGCCCAGTTCTTTCAAAATCGTGTTGTACGTTAGATTTCTTGAAAATAAAAGTTTACTTTTCAGACCGTGTTAGTCTAACCACACTGCCGGGCTGATACACTCTGAAGTGCTTACCTGTTCTGCGGTCGTACCTTACTGCGGTAGCACTAGTGTCTCTACAGCTTGCGGCTAGTTGGTGACATCACACGCTACGTCTGAGGTTAGGTGAAGTAGATCCGTCCGATATCCTTGCTCTTGGCTTCTTAACTCTGCGCAGAGTGCTCGGCTTGTGGAAGTAGTCCCACTTGTATCCTTTGCAATCCTCCGTACCCGTAGGTAGTAAAAACTTGTAATGTTGGTTATTCTTTCTTTAGTATCACCATCAACGCGTTTCGCCACTCTTGGTGGCTTTATCAAGATGGTTTAGTTGTGATAGATTCCTTCTTTATAAATGCATTGGTGGATTTCCATTGGTTAATGAAATAAGCCTCATTTTCAACTTCTTATTTGTTAAAGGTGGAATTTATAGGTGGCTCTTAAGGTGGAATAGTTATTGTTCATTCTTCCTCATAGTCCACATCTTTAGAAACAGCAGGCATATTGATGTCATTCTCTTACTTAGAATTTATGCATACATTCCCAATTTCTTTTACTACGACGTGTTTGATATATTTAATGTGCAACAGTCTATTTTAGTCAATTTTGACATATTTTAACATTCTTAACTTCTACAGTTATCTAAAAGATTCTCTAATTTGATGGTTGTAATTTCTTAATATTAAGGGTACATCTAAACACTGTCTATCTAAGTTGATGCTCTTTATGTCTGTCTATTGTGCAACTATTTTTGGAAACACATAATGATATATAATATTAGTTATGTATAATAGAGAAAAAAAGTGATACCAGTATTGTTATTAATATTGTGATTTTTAGGATGTAACGTATAGTTCATGTATTTAAAGGATCAAAAATTATACAACTTGGTTGTTAAACTGTTATTGGTCCTAAATAGTATTCCAAAAAGAAAATGAAATAGAACATATTGGCATATTTAATTTGAGTAAAAAGGAACTTAGCGAACAAGAACAGAAAGTATTGAAATTGGGTCTAACCTTTGCACCCACATCCAAATTAAATAAATTCGAAACTCATATCCACATAAAAAAATTCGTAAGGAACTTAACAATCAAGAGACACTTCATAAAAAATCCAATAGAAAGGACACTATCGCAAGGTGCCAATTCCATCCAAGATATCACTCATACACAACTCAAACCCAAATCTTCCTTTTACCCCTATCAGAGTAAGGGAAGTAATTTAGAAGTGTTCGAAAGATCAGTTTTATGTGACCTAGCAAAATTAAAAGTGGATGATAAAAGTAAAACTAAATTCAATATGACAAAAAAAGAAAGAGAGACCTTAACTAATTTACAAAAAGACAAAAATATTACCATTAAACCGGCGGATAAGGGCGGGGGGGTTGTCATTATGGACACATCAAAATATATCACTGAAGCTAACCGCCTACTAAATGACACAGACACATACAAAAAGTTAAAATTAAACCCAATGACCAAAATTAATAAGAATTTACAAGAATTATTAACAAAAGCAAAAGATAATGAATTAATCAATATCAAAGAATTGAATTTTATTTATCAAAAACATCCCAAAATGGCGATGCTGTATTTTTTACCCAAAATTCACAAAACTCTAATTGACCCCCCTGGACGCCCTATTATTTCAGGGATTTCTTCCATTTCTTCTAACCTTTCTCTCTACGTAGACACTCATCTACAGGATTATGTACAAAAATTGCCATCCTATTTAAAAGATACTACAGAGGTTCTGAATCTCCTGAAAAACATAGAGTGGCAAGAAAATTATGTTTTAGCTACAAGTGATGTCAGTTCATTATACACCAGTATTCAACATGACAAAGGTCTGGCTGCGATAGACTGGTTCTTAAAGAGTAACAATGAGAAACAATTAAGGCAAAAGAACTTTATTCTAGAATGTATAGAGTTTATCTTAAGGAATAATGTATTTGCTTTCAATGGAAATATCTACATCCAGGTACAGGGTACCGCAATGGGCACGAGGTTTGCTCCCAGCTATGCCAACCTTTTTATGGGTAAATGGGAACACCACTTTATCCAGGGGCATGAGCTGGGAGAAAACCTCGTGCTCTACAAAAGATATATCGACGATATTTTGATTGTATGGAGAGGGACAGAGGAAACCCTAATTTCTTTTTTAGAAGATATGAATAAGAATGAGGCAAATTTGAAATTCACTTATACTATAAGTAAAGAATTGATCACTTTTCTAGACTTGGACATATATGTAGAGAATGGACAAATAGCAACCAGAAATCATTTTAAGCCAATAGACGCCAACAATTATATTCCAACACATAGCTGTCACCTTAAACGTTGGATCGACAACATCCTGAAGGGACAATTTTTAAGAATCAGGCGTAATTGTTCAAAAATCTCAGATTATGATCAACAGGTTAAGATATTGGAAAGTAGATTTTTGGAGAAAGGTTATGAACCAGAAAAATTAGAAATTGATATATCTGAAGTCAGAAATATAGAGAGACAAGATCTTCTCTCAAAGAGAATAAAGAACAAGGATAACAAAAATGACAATTTAACAGTACCATTGGTGACTAATTATAGTTGCCACCATAATCTCTTAAGGAGAATAATATACAAATATTGGCATCTTATCAGATCAGATACAATTATAGGAGATATAATCCCAGATCGTCCAGAAATTATTTTCAGGAAGACAACAAATATTAAGAACATCTTAGCCCCAAGTGACTTCACTAAGAAGGCACAACAACTTAAAACAAAAGATCAAGACTTGATGGGTAATAGATTAAGAGGCTACTACCCTTGCTATAGCTGTAAAGCCTGCGAACACAGCAACAAATGTAAGGAATATATATCTACTAATACCAATAAGAAGTATCATATAAGAGACACCATTAGATGTAGTGATAAGGGGATTATATATTTAATCCAGTGCACTTGTGGGAAGCAATACATAGGGGAGACCACCAGGACCCTAAGAACAAGGATTAGAGAACATCTAAATCATATTGAAAAAGGGGACCAGGATACTAGATTGTATGAACACTTCAGGCTAAAACATAAAAATAATATAAAAGATCTAAAATATTGGGGGATATGTAAGATTAAAAAACCTTGGCGTGGTGGCGACTATGAACGACTACTATTAAGAAAAGAAGCCGAATATATATATGAAATGCAGACATTATACCCAAAAGGTCTAAACTCAGAGCTAGACCTAGGTCCATTCATTTTAGACTAATACCCCCGGCAATGAAAGTGTCAAAAAACTAGATTAGGTTGCAAGACAATAGGGAATACTATTTAGGACCAATAACAGTTTAACAACCAAGTTGTATAATTTTTGATCCTTTAAATACATGAACTATACGTTACATCCTAAAAATCACAATATTAATAACAATACTGGTATCACTTTTTTTCTCTATTATACATAACTAATATTATATATCATTATGTGTTTCCAAAAATAGTTGCACAATAGACAGACATAAAGAGCATCAACTTAGATAGACAGTGTTTAGATGTACCCTTAATATTAAGAAATTACAACCATCAAATTAGAGAATCTTTTAGATAACTGTAGAAGTTAAGAATGTTAAAATATGTCAAAATTGACTAAAATAGACTGTTGCACATTAAATATATCAAACACGTCGTAGTAAAAGAAATTGGGAATGTATGCATAAATTCTAAGTAAGAGAATGACATCAATATGCCTGCTGTTTCTAAAGATGTGGACTATGAGGAAGAATGAACAATAACTATTCCACCTTAAGAGCCACCTATAAATTCCACCTTTAACAAATAAGAAGTTGAAAATGAGTCTTATTTCATTAACCAATGGAAATCCACCAATGCATTTATAAAGAAGGAATCTATCACAACTAAACCATCTTGATAAAGCCACCAAGAGTGGCGAAACGCGTTGATGGTGATACTAAAGAAAGAATAACCAACATTACAAGTTTTTACTACCTACGGGTACGGAGGATTGCAAAGGATACAAGTGGGACTACTTCCACAAGCCGAGCACTCTGCGCAGAGTTAAGAAGCCAAGAGCAAGGATATCGGACGGATCTACTTCACCTAACCTCAGACGTAGCATGTGATGTCACCAACTAGCCGCAAGCTGTAGAGACACTAGTGCTACCGCAGTAAGGTACGACCGCAGAACAGGTAAGCACTTCAGAGTGTATCAGCCCGGCAGTGTGGTTAGACTAACACGGTCTGAAAAGTAAACTTTTATTTTCAAGAAATCTAACGTACAACACAATTTTGAAAGAACTGGGCATATATAGAAAGATAAAAGCCTCACCAAAACTCTACGATATTTTTCAACAACAGAAACGAAATTTTACTTTCTTAAACTTCTCTCATTTTGAACTTTTATTAGAAACCAACATATAGGTTCAAGAGGGATTCTTATTCAAAATCATTCAATAAGTTTTATCGATTTTTTAACCATACGTTTTTTACTCAGTGACCGGTCACCACAGGGTTTTATGTATATGTTTTCAAAGTATATGTGCAATAAATTGTATTAATATATTTACCTAAGATTGGTGTTTATTTTTCACTCTGTATTATTTTATGGTATACATTTCCATTTAGAAAGTGCAATATAGTGCAAATCTATACAGTTATACCGCATGCAATCCAGCCTATAAATACATAGTGCAGGATACTTTTTTGTTACATACGTATCACTAGTTAAGATCCAGCTGAAACTTGGATCAAATAGTACGTAGGACTTTTTAGGTCCAATTATCCATACAAGTTTTTGCTAACAGCAATGCCAATCTGAATTCTTGTTTTTTGATTTTTTCTATAGCATCTTATAATTAAGCTATATAGCATTTACACCAAATAAGCTTAGTCAACATTGATCACTATAGTTAAAATTAATATATCCAATTTAGAAGAAACATAGTAAACGAATCTATTTTTTGCTCAAATAAACAATTCACCTTTATCCCTGTGCTGTTTATGCGCATTCACACAATTTTTCTACTACCAATAGTGATGTCGCAAATAGTTCGCCAGCGAATAGTTCCCGGCAAACATAGCATGTTCGCGTTCGCCGCGAAGGGCGAACATATGCGATGTTCGGTCTGCCCCCGATTCGTCATCATTGAGTAAACTTTGACCCTGTACCTCACAGTCAGCAGACACATTCCAGCCAATCAGCAGCAGACCCTCCCTCCCAGACCCTCCCACCTCCTGGACAGCATCCATTTTAGATTCATTCGGAAGCTGCATTCTTAGTGAGAGGAGGGACAGTGTAGCTGCTGATTTAATAGGGAAATCGATAGCTAGGCTAGTGTATTCAGTGTCCACTACAGTCCTGAAGGACTCATCTGATCTCTGCTGTAAGGACAGCACCCCAAAAAGCCCTTTTTAGGGCTAGAACATCAGTCTGCTTTTTTTCCCTGTGTAATCTAATTGCAGTTGCCTGCCTGCCTGCCAGCGTGTGTGTCAGGCTCACAGCGTATACTGTGCCCACTTGCCCAGTGCCACCACTCATATCTGGTGTAACAGTAGTGTACATTTAAAAAAAACAACACTTTTTTGACTGTGAAATAATAGCAGTCAGCTTCCTTCACACGTGTGCGTTTCAGGTCCTGCCAGGGCACAGTGTCACACCAGTGCAACTCATATCTGGTGTAACAGTAGTGTATATTTAAAAAAAAAAAACACTTTTTTTACTGTGAAATAATAGCAGTCAGCTTCCTTCACACGTGTGCGTTTCAGGTCCTGCCAGGGCACAGTGTCACACCAGTGCAACTCATATCTGGGGTAACAGTAGTGTACATTAACCCCTTAATGACCACAGCACTTTTCCATTTTCTGTCCGTTTGGGACCAGGGCTATTTTTACATTTCTGCGGTGTTTGTGTTTAGCTGTAATTTTCCTCTTACTCGCTTACTTTACCCACACATATTATATACCGTTTTTCTCGCCATTAAATGGAATTTCTAAAGATACCATTATTTTATCATATCCTATAATTTACTATAAAAATATTATAAAATATGAGGAAAAAATGGAAAAAAACACACTTTTTCTAACTTTGACCCCCAAAATCTGTTACTCATCTACAACCACCAAAAAACACCCATGCTAAATAGTTTCTAAATTTTGTTCTGAGTTTAGAAATACCCAATGTTTACATGTTCTTTGCTTTTTTTGCAAGTTATAGGGCCATAAATACAAGTAGCACTTTGCTATTTCCAAACCATTTTGTTTCCCAAAATTAGGGCTAGTTACATTGGAACACTGATATCCAGGGCCGCCACTAGAAATTTTGGGGCCCATGACTTAATCATTGATCAGGGCCCCCCTCCTTTGACATGTGCAATTTTTGACCAAGTGACTAAAACGTATATGCACTTTATTCTTGTGTCTATTTAAACTTGGAAATGTTGTAAAGGTATTAACATACACACACACAGACAAACTCATACACTGAAACACACACACTCACACATAAGGATTCACATATAGACACTCTAGCAGACACGCAAATAAACACAAAAACACAATCAGACACAAAAACTCAGCACTTGTTTATATTGACCTGACAAGTAATGAGGTAAACTACAGTTTTGTAAAAAAAAAAGGCGATTTAGAAAACAAAATATGGAGTTCTGATTATCTTTTTGTAAAGGAAGATGCCAACTAAATGATGACAACAGCATGCAGTGGCTGAAAGGAAGGGTCCTGAACTGCCTAAACAATAATTTAAAGGTTAAATGATGGATTGGTGACTTCCGGAAAGGTCTTGTTAGTCTCAAAGTCTGTAGAAAGATGTGAATAATCAGTAGTAAGGTCAAAATGTCCTAAAAAGGAACAGGCAATGGACACACACACAAACTCAAACTTGCACATACACCCAAGGAAACACTGACAGAGACAGCCTCAGAAAACACACAAAGACATACACACACACACAGAGACACCCACAGAAAACACAGAAAGACATACATACACACACTCTCACTGAGATATTCACAGAAAACACACACCCTCACAGAGACATCCACAGAAAACACAGACATACATACATACATACACACACACACCCTCACAGAGACATCCACAGAAAACACAGACATACACACCCACCCTCACAGAGGCATCCAGAGAGAATACACAAAGACAAACATACACACACCCTCATAGAGACACCCATAGAAAAAGCTCAAAGACATATGCACACACCCTCACAGACATCCACAGAAAATGCACAAAGACATACACACCGTCACCCACCCTCAGGCATCCACAGAAAATGCACAAAGACATACACACCCACCCTCACAGAGAGACCCACAGAAAAAAAAACACACACACTCATAGAGACACAAACCAAAGCAGAAAGACATAAACACAGACACCCACAGAAACACTCACAGGAGGAAACATTTATGCACCTTGCATCCCCTAAATCAACATTGTGTGACATGCATGATAAAAAAAATATTGCAGAAATTAAGAGATCACTTTTTAAAGAATCATATTTGTAAATGTGTAAAATAATTTTGTGAATTCAAAATTGTACATTAATGATCTGGGTAGATGGCTAGTACTTTTAAAAGGTTGACATATGTTTGTTTGTTTTTTCCCCATTTTCCCCAAAAAATATAGAATTTCTACAGTATTGTCAAATAATCATAAATACACTGCTGTTAAAAAAAATTGTTTTTATGGACCCTGGCTCCACCATACAACTACTTTCACACTGAAGTTACAATCTGAAATTGCACAAAGAAATAAAAAACATTTGCTAAGTAAGTCCTACCTCCTCTGCAAATGAAAGTGATCTGCCGTCTGACTCAGGCACACACTGTACAAACAAAGTGCCAAATCTGTCTCACACTGTGCATAGTGGTTTAGTGCACACTCAGAAATCCTCTCAAATGCTAATACTTTACTACTTGTAATAACATTTCCCATGCTCAATTAGCACTCTGCTGTAGTACCCACTGGTGGCTACCAAAATTAAAAAAAAAAATATATATATATTTTTTTTTAAGTTCTTGCCTCATGGGGTCTCCCTGGCCCATTGGGCCCCTGACAGGAGTCACCCCCTGATGGCGGCCCTGCTGATATCTGTCAGGAATCCCTGAATAGCCATTGACATGTATATATTTTTTTTTAGAAGACATCCCAAAGTATTGATCTAGGCCCATTTTGGTATATTTCATGCCACCATTTCACCACCAAATGCGATCAAATAAAAAAAATTGTTCACTTTTTCACAAATTTTAGGTTTCTCACTGAAATTATTTACAAATAGCTTGTGCAATTATGGCATAAATGGTTGTACATTTTTCTCTGGGATACTCTTTATTCAGAAATAGCAGACATATATGGCTTTGATGTTGCTTTTTGATAATTAGAAGGCCGCTAAATGCCACTGCGCACCGCACGTGTATTATGTCCAGCAGTGAAGGGGTTAATTAGAGAGCATGTAGGGAGCTTTTTGGGGTAATTTTAGCTTTAGTGTAGTGTAGTAGACAACCCAAAATATTGATCTAGGCCCATCTTGGTATATTTCATGCCACCATTTCACCACCAAATGCAATCAAATAAAAAAAACATTACATTTTTCCAAATTTTAGGTTTCTCACTGAAATCATTTACAAAATTTTTGTGCAATTATGGCAAAAATGGTTGTAAATGCTTCTCTGGGATCCCCTTTTTTCAGAAATAGCAGATATATATGGCTTTGGCATTGCTTTTTGGTAATTAGAAGGCCGCTAAATGCCGCTGCGCACCACACATGTATTTTGCTCAGCAGTGCAGGGGTTAATTAGGGAGCTTGTAGAGAGCTTGTAGGGTTAATTTTAGCTTTAGTGTAGTGTAGTAGACGAACCCCAAGTATTGATCTAGGCCCATTTTGGTATATTTCATGCCACCATTTCACCGCCAAATGCGATCAAATTAAAAAAAATAGTCAACTTTTTCACAAACTTTAGGTTTCTCACTGAAATTATTTACAAACAGCTTGTGCAATTATGGCACAAATGGTTGTAAATGCTTCTCTGGGATCCCCTTTGTTCAGAAATAGCAGACATATATGGCTTTGGTGTTGCTTTTTGGTAGTTAGAAGGCCACTAAATGCAACTGTGCACAACACATGAATTATGCCCAGCAGTGAAGGGGTTAATTAGGCAGCTTGTAGGGAGCTTGCAGGGTTAATTTTAGCTTTAGTGTAGAGATCAGCTTCCCACCTGACACATCAGACCCCCTGATCCCTCCCAAAGAGCTCTCTTCCCTCCCCCACCGCACAATTGTCCCCGCCATCTTAAGTACTGGCAGAAAGTCTGCCAGTACTAAAATAAAAGGTGCATTTTTATATATATATTTTTTAGCATATTTACATATGCTGTTGTGTAGGATCCCCCCCTTAGCCCCCAACCTCCCTGATCCCCCCAAAACAGCTTCCTAACCCTCCCCCTCTGCCTTATTGGGGGCCATATTGGGTACTGGCAGGTGTCTGCCAGTACCCAGTTTGCAAATAAAATGTTTTTTTTTATTTTTATTTCATTTTTCTGTAGTGTAGCTTCCCCCCCACCAAGACCAATCCCCCACCCGCTCCCAGATCACTTACGGCTAGATTTAGAGTTTTGCGGCCAAAGGGGTGCGTTAGCTACGCGTGTTTGTTTCCCCCCGCACCTTTTAAATACCGCTGGTATTTAGAGTTCTCTGAAGGGCTGCATTAGGCTCCAAAAAGGGAGCATAGAGCATAATTTACCGCCACTTCAACTCTAAATACCAGCATTGCTTACGGTAGCCGCCAGCTTGAAAAACGTTCTCGTGCACGATTTCCCCATAGGAAACAATGGGGCAGTTTGAGCTGAAAAAAACCTAACACCTGCAAAAAAGCAGCGTTTAGCTCTTAACGCAGCCCCATTCTTTCCTATGGGGAAATACTTTCTAAGTCTGCACCTAACACCCTAACATGAACCCTGAGTCTAAACACCCCTAACCTTACACTTATTAACCCCTAATCTGCCGCCCCCGCTATCGCTGACCCCTGCATATTATTATTAACCCCTAATCTGCCGCTCCGTACACCGCCGCCACCTACATTATCCCTATGTACCCCTAATCTGCTGCCCACAACATCACCGACCCCTATATTATATTTATTAACCCCTAATCTTCCCCCCAACGTCGCCGCTACCTTATCTACACTTATTAACCCCTAACCGCCACACTCCTGCCTCGCAAACCCTATAATAAATAGTATTAACCCCTAATCTGCCCTCCCTAACATCGCCGACACCTAACTTCAAACATTTACCCCTAATCTGCTGACTGGACCTCGCCGCTACTCGAATAAATGTATTAACCCCTAAAGCTAAGTCTAACCCTAACACTAACACCCCCCTAAGTTAAATATAATTTTTATCTAACTAAATAAATTAACTCTTATTAAATAAATTATTCCTATTTAAAGCTAAATACTTACCTGTAAAATAAACCCTAATATAGCTACAATAAAATGAATAATTATATTGTAGCTATTTTAGGATTTATATTTATTTTACAGGCAACTTTGTATTTATTTTAACTAGGTAAAATAGATATTAAATAGTTAATAACTATTTAATAGCTACCTAGTTAAAATAATTACAAAATTACCTGTAAAATAAAATCCTAGCCTATGTTACAATGAAACCTAACACTACACTATCAATAAATAAATTAACCAAACTACCTACAATTACCTACATTTAAATCAAGTAAACTAAATTACAAAAAAAACAAACACTAAATTACAAAAAATAAAAAAAGATTACAAGAATTTTAAACTAATTACACCTACTCTAAGCCCCCTAAAAAAATAACAAAGCCCCCCAAAATAAAAAAATGCCCTACCCTATTCTAAAATAAAAAGTTAACAGCTCTATTACCTTACCAGCCCTTAAATGAGCATTTTGTGGGGCATGCCCCAGAAAAACACATACAATACCCCCCCAACGTTACAACCCACCACCCACATACCCCTAATCTAACCCACCCAAACCCCCCTTAAAAAACCTAACACTAAGCCCCTGAAGATCTTCCTACCTTATATTCACCCAGCCGGGTATCACCGATCCGTCCAGAAGAGGGTCCGAAGTCTTCATCCTATCCGGGCAGAAGAGCTCCTCCAGAGGGTCCAAAGTCTTCATCCTATCCGGGCAGAAGAGGACATCCGGACCGACAGACATCTTCATCCAGACGGCATCTTCTATCTTCTTCCATCCGGCGCGGAGCTGGACCATCTTGAAGCAGCCGACGTGGAGCCATCCTTCTTCACCGACGGACTAACGACGAATAAAGGTTCCTTTAAATGACGTCATCCAAGATTTCAGTTCATTAGTTACTGCTTAGTGTATGGTTAAAAACTTACTTCTCTTGGATTTCAGCAATAAGGGACAGTCCTTTACAGTATGACTGGGGTTAGCGCAGTACATACAGAGTTGTTGGGTCCTGCGCCGATTCCTCTCTTCTGTAGATAGAGGTCCCCTAATAACTCCAATATCCATTGCTTCAGCTATGTTCTTATTACTACTTGAAGTAGGTGGATCAGAAAATTGGTGGCGTGCAGCCTTAGGTACATATTCAGTTGAATTCCGATTCAAACTTCCTCTCTCTGAGTCGTCTATCAATTTGGACGACCAATCTCATTAAGGCCTTGAGTGTCTTAAGGGGTTCAGTGCGAGCTAGCTCATCCTTTATAGGCTTTGATAATCCCAGCCTAAATTGGTTCTTTAATGCGACAGCGTTCCACTGGGAGTCAGTAGCATATCTTTTGAATTCTGTGATGTAATCCTACACATTACTCTTTCCTTGTTTCAAGCTGCGCATATATGTTTCTGCTGTATTTTGGATATTAATATCCTCATAGAGTTCATCCATTATTTTGCAAAATTCCTCCAAGGAAGATAGGATGGGGTCATCTGATTCATAGAACTTGTCTGCCCATGCCCTGGGTTCTCCTCTTAAGAAAGAGATGACAGTTAAGACTTTTATTTTTCTGAGTTGTAGGTCTTAGTCTTCAAGTCAAAAAGTAGGTTACAGGCATTTTTGAATTGCCTGTAAGTCTTTCTGTCTCCTGAAAAGGTATCAGGTAGTGACACTACAGGCTCATGGATAGGTTCAATTAGGCTGTTTTTTGCGCTATTGAATCCTTTATGATGGAATGTAATGTTTGATTTTCCATTTGTAATTCCCTGAGTAATAGACGTATTTGGTCAACTCTTTGGGATAAATTATATACAAATTGGGGTAGCTCTGCTGGATCCATATTTTCCTGGCTTAGTATTATGTAAAGTTGTAATTTGAGAAGTTTTATAAAGGATCACAACTGCAGTGGCTACACAGTAATTCTTAAGTAAATAAGTATTTCTATCACCTTTGATGTTACTTTCTATGTGGCAGAAAGAAATATTATCATTAGGTGAATTGATGTTATATTAAATTAAGCTCACAGCTTTCAGTTCAGATGTCACTGAGATCTGGCTGTAGTGTAGTTGAAACAGCTTGCTTGTTTTTGTCTAGGAAGTGGAGACCCATGACGTTAGGAGTGATGTCATTTAGGGGTGGAGCCAAGTTCCGTGCCTTGAGTAACTGAACAGAATATTCCTACGGTAAGTCCCAGGAATAACGGCTGATTACCTGATAACAGTGCTGAAAGGCAACCCGCTTGAGACACAGGTTAGAGGAGGATTTTCAAGTATAACTACTTGTGTGAATACATGATACTCTCGGTAGCGTTACAGGTGGTGTGCACAGGAAGCAATAGTTTCAGTACATGAAGCGGCAGCAAACTTAAAAAAATAACAAGCAGCAAAAAACTTGCAGATAGGTCCGTTGAGATAGTTGCTGTAGATGAGGTTGGTGTTAAACTCACAGAGACCTTCAGGATAACTGAAAGAAAGATAAGTTCCTCTTGAGAGAGCTCAGTGCATCGACTAGCTGAATACAACTAATTAAAATACTAAGCACCTGGTTCTGCAAGCGTGGTGCATTTAAAGGTAAAATGGATTGGGCTTATACACTCAAAGATTGAGACATGAATCCTGACATCAGCTTTAGTGTTCTTAGATACAGGAATGTAAGACACAATGTAGTTGAAGTGGGAGAAATTAATTTAATCATGTAGCAGTTTCAAGTTATGTCAAGTTCTTATGGTCAGTAAGGATATTAGGTAATATAGTACCCTCTAGTAAAGGTCTCTATTCAGAGTGAGCCATCTTGATAGCCAGCAGCTCTTCCTTTCTCACTTCATAGTGCGACTCTGCTGAAGAGAATCTCTTGGAAAAGAAAGCTCCAGTCTGTGGATTACGTTGGCAAAGTACTGCCCCAGCACCAACATCTGAAGCATCCACTTCCATGGTAAACTGTAAAGAAGCATCTGGGTGAGCAAGAATGGGAGCAGCACAAAATGTTTCAAAAGGCCTTGAGAGCAGGTTCAGACCAAATTTTGCACTTTGCCCCTTTTCGGGTAAGAGCAGTTATTGGGGCAATAATTCATGAAAGTCTTTAATAAACTTCCGGTAATAATTAGCAAAGCCAATGAAGCGCTGAATTCCTCTGACTGTAGTGGACTGAGGCCAATCAGTAATTGCCTGCAATTTATTGGGATTCATGGCAAATCCGTCTTTAGATATGACATACTCCAAAAACTCACATTTGGACAATTTAGCAAAAAGGTGGTTATTGCGTAAACGAGAAAGGACTTGTTTCACATGACTGCGGTGCTCATTTATAGAGGAAGAGAAGATTTCAAGATATCATCTAAATAAGCTAGCACATATTTGTTGAGATGGTCTCAGAAGATATTCACCAGAGCCTGAAACACAGCCGGGGCATTGCATAGTCCGAAGGGCATAACCAGATATTTGTAATGTCCAGCCCGGGTGTTAAAGGCTGGGTTCCACTCATGTCTAGGATGAATATGGACAAGGTTATAGGCCCCACGAAGATCCAATTTAATAAAAATCTGGGCTCTCCGAAGAACTTCAAATACTTCTGGAATCAACGAAAGGGGGTACCGTTTTTTTATTGAATTCTTATTCAGCTCTCTATAAACAATGCAAGGTCATAGACCCCCATCCTTCTTCTTAACAAATAAAAAACCTTCACCAGTAGGTGACGAAGATGGACAAATAAAGCCCTTGGCAATCATAAGTCCGATGGGGTGGCAATTTCCCCCCTTTTCCTCACAAACATCTGTAAATTCACTATAGGGTTCAGGGACACCCGAGTCAGGGGTGATGGCTGACAGAAGATGCTGTTTCCTAAGAAAGAGTGGATTCAAACATGTACCAAAACAGGAATCACCCCATTTAGAGAGTTGTCCAGAAGGCCAATAGAACTGGGGATTATGTAGAATCAGCCAGGGTAATCCTAATACTATGGGATACAATGGAGATTCAATAAGGTCAAATTTAAGGACCTATTGATGAAAAATCCCAACAGTAACTTGCAAATGTAAAGACTCAGAGTGCACAAATCCAGACCCCAAAGGATGACCATTTATAGTGGCTACCTTAAATAACTGTGACTTAGTATAGATGGAAGTTTCAGTTGTTGGGCTAAGGTGGAGTCAAGAAAAATCCCTGCAGCACCGGAGTCTACCAAGGCTTCCAAATGGTGTTGTATAGAGTCTACAGTTATTGTTAGAGGTACCATGATACCTTGGGGAGAAGTGTTTAGAAATTTCAAGCTTAGTGGGACTTCTGAATCCACTAAGCTCTGACTTTTCCCGGACGGGCAGGGCATTCTCTGTGATGTTCCTTTTCACCACAATAAAAACAAAGTCCATGAGTGTGTCTCTTAAGTCATTCAGTTTCAGATAGACAGACAGCTCCTAGATCCATAGGTTCCACAACCAGTGGTGAAAAAAAGGAAGCAGCAGGTGGAGAAGGAAAGTGTGGTGCTAAATGTACAGGTTGCCTGACAGAGGTGCAATAGCCTTTTCCTCTTTCTCGCTGTCTTTCTAGGTAGCGAGTGTCCAAGCGTATACAGAGAGCTATATCTTCAATCGATTCAAGGATTGCTCTGTAGCTGAGCTCATCCTTAATTCTATTGGCTAATCCTCTATGGAAAGCTACCTTTAGAAAACAGATCCATTACCTTGGTGGATCTATAGAAGAGAAGATTCAGTAGCAGCTGCTCTGTCTGGGATATCAAAGACAGAGGTAAAAGTGGAGATGAAATCTTCAGCATTATCCAGAATGACAGCATTGTTCTCCATTAAAGGGGATACCCAAGCTAGTGCTTGACCTTTTAACAAGAGACGATAAAAGTGACTCTGACTTGGGAAGACTGGAACATTGCTAGGTTTTTACGAAAGTGCAGTCTACATTAGTTTAAGAAGCCTCAGCAATCCTGTGCTGAGCCATCAAATTTTTCAGGCAGAGAAATCTTGGGAGTGGTAGAAGAATCTGAACTGGTGGTCATAGCAACTACAGGAGGTGAAGCAGAAGGGGGTGTATTCGCTAAGGTGGCTCCCTGGTTACATAGAGAGGACAGCATAGCACCAATGTGATCAAATGTATAATTCAATGCTTGTAGTTGAGTAGAGTGGGCTCCAAGCATTTGCCCCTGCAGAGTCACATCCTTCACTATCTCCTCTGGGTTCATGGCCTGTTTATACTGCCATGCCTACCTCAGTGTCAGATGGAGAGACAGACAGTAAAATGCAATACCTACATGAAGTATAAGTATGGTACGGAGCAACCCAGAGATTAATGTGGAGATAGGAATAACAACCAGCCTGAAGCTCTGTACTGTACAGTACTAGATCAATCTGGTGGTACTGAGCAAGGAAAACTAGTACTGCTAAAGGAAACAATCCGGTAGTAGAGGAAACAGTCACTAGGGGTCAGACTTGAACGTAGTGAAAGACAATCCAGGTCAGCAATAGTAAGGCAAACAATCAAGCGAGGTACAAGGGGTTAAAGCAAGGCATAGTCAAAGTCCAGTTTCATGATCAAAGAAAACAGCAGATCCAATGAATTACCAAGGGGCAGAGAAAAAGGCAGAGTCCAGAATCCAAATCCAAGTCTGTAACAGTGAGCAATCCAAAATAGCAATAAACAGCACACCCTGAGTAGAAACTCAATAAACAGGCAATGACTGCTGGAAGAACTGGTTTATATAGGCAGAGAGTAATTGCCAATTACCTGCAGCTGCAGGCATGTGGCGCCAAAGTGCAGGAAAACAAAAAGCTAACTAGGAAAAATAAACAGACTGCAGTCCAGTTGCAAGGATAGCAGAAAGCGAAAGCAACAGCCCCGGAAGCTAAGGTCCTAGGTTCAATCCCAGGGTGTGACATACAGGGATAGGCAAGGTGTCCGTACATGGACATTGGTGTCCGTTACTGGCCCTTGCAGTGTCCGCCACCCATTTTTTGGAGGGGAGGGAGGAGTAGGACAGATGCATGCTGGTAGGACAGATGCATGCTGGTCCTCACTCCTTCTTGAACCAAGCGGCTCCACGCTTAGTAGCGGGAAAGTGAAGGAAGAAGCAAGCTGCCTGCAGTACACTAACCGTGAGTCGTAACCCATCCCAATTCTTTGATCTGTGCGGCAGTGTGGTGCTGGTGTCTGTGTGTAGAAGACCACTGCCTACTCTGACAAACCTTACGTAACCAAGTATGTAACCAACCATGATGATCATGCAATTAACATCAATGTGGGTGGGTTTGGTCAGGAGTTGCAGACTCTCAATATAGCCAAAAAAATGTAATAAATGGTAATACCACAAGCAGTCTTTAAATAAATGTTATTTTAAACTTGTTTGATTAGATGACTAATTTGTACTTGTGGAACTAGACCAAGGGCGTCCAACGTGCGGCCCATTTGACAGCAAAATCCCGCTCTCCTGACTTATAGAAACATAGAATATGTCGACAGATAGGAACTATTCGGCCTATTTAGTCTGCCCAATTTTCGGAATACTTTCATTAGTTCCTGGCCTTATCTTATATCTAGCATAACCTTATGCCTATCCCATGCATACTTAAACTACTTCACAGTCTCTACCACTTCTGCTGGATGGCTATCTCACTATGGGGCATATTTATCAAGGTCTGGCGGACCTGATCCGACACTGCGGATCAAGTCCGCCAGAGCTCGCTGAATACGGCGAGCAATACGCCCGCTGTATTCAGCATTGCACCAGCAGCTCACAAGAGCTGCTGGTGCAACACCGCCCCCTGCAGACTTGTACTTTGGAAAATGTCCGCCACAGCCTTGGTCCGTGCCTATCCCTGGTGACAACTATTCAGAAGTTCAATAGTTTATGTGTTAGGGATAGATACAAATATATCAATTTGAATGTTTTTATGTTGAATATGCAATATTTGATGTAAAGAGACTATTAGAAATAGTATTACAAATATTCTGATTCAAATATTGCATAATTCAAAATTAATTTTTAAAAACATTCTAATTGAATATTACATTTAAAGAAAACATTAGAAATACTATTAATTAAATTAAACAAATGTTAGAATGTTGTACAAACATTTGAAATTCAAAACAAACGAACAAATGTGTTAAAATTATATATATATATATATATATATATATATATATATATTTAAACATTGAGTTAAAGGCACATGGTATGTAGAATGGTATAGTACTGGTAAGGACTCAAAGGTGTACATGTATGTACGTGTATGCATGTATGTATATATATATATATATATATATATATATATATATATATATATATATATATATACACAAACAAAGAGGTATCAGCGCACATCCATTTTCCAAAGCACAACATATTTTTTACTGCTGCAAAAAATTGCCTGCAAATACATCAAGAGACAACTATTCTTTTTTAAATAATATTGGGAACTTAGTCACGCAATATGGCCATATTCTGCTTAGCCAGTCACCACTTTCAAGGTGTCCCAATTCGACTGGTCCTACTCTACAGTCCTTTTGGCACAGAGGGTTGAAACATTCTTGCTTTTACTCTTCATAATAGAATGAGACTCCCTGGCTTTTAATTCACAACTCTATAACACTGTTATGAGCACACCTGAACTTGGGTGGGGTGCTTAAACCAATGGGAGATGGTCAGTCTCCCTGGTAATTTTAAATACAAATACAAAATTTGTTTTTTTAGCACACCTTACAAAAAGTTTAAATCCACATCTGGGAGTGCTGCCAATATGACCCAGTAATTGCACAAACAAAGAGGTATCAGCGCACATCCATTTTCCAAAGCACAACATATTTTTTACTGCTGCAAAAAATTGCCTGCAAATACATCAAGAGAAAACTATTCTTTTTTAAATAATATTGGGAACTTAGTCACACAATATGGCCATATTCTGCTTAGCCAGTCACCACTTTCAAGGTGCCCCAATTCGACTGGTCCTACTCTACAGTCCTTTTGCCACAGAGGGCTGAAACATTCCTGCTTTTACTCTTCATAATAGAATGAGACTCCCTGGCTTTTTATTCACAACTCTATAACACTGTTATGAGCACACCTGAACTTGGGTGGGGTGCTTAAATATATATGGAAATCAGGAGACAGCACTCACTGGTCTTGATAATACTGGATTTATTCAGTGACGTTTCGGGGAATACACCCCTTCATCAGACCAAAGTACATAGAATGAATCAAACATTTATACTGTTACATAAGACCCTCCCCCAGTGCAAAAAAACGCCAAACCTGTTGCCATAGCAACCCCCAAGTGTCAACAACCACCAACCAAACAAATTAAATTAAAAATATGCAAGACATAAAATGCACCAAATATGTAAACATTGCATCAAAGTACATTTACAGCTCAAATGGGTATAATCAACGGCAGATCCTATTATTAATCAAACATAGCACCTAGTAACAAATAGTATTGCTAAACATAATCCAGCATAGATAGCAAATATGTAACAGATAAGCAGCAATTAAAAGAAACACTGAGCGCTGCTTAGATCAAAGGTATCAATTCAAACCTATACTGGGCAATCAATACATATATATAGGGCTAAAGGTCTCTAAAATTCAAGCTGGTGAAAATGTTAGCAAAAAAATGTATATAAGCCAAAATGTTGACGAAAAAATATGTATGTGGTAAACCTTAAAGGGACACTGTTGCCAAAAAAAATCTTTTGTGATTCAGATAGAGCAAGCAATTTTAAGCAACTTTGTAATTTACTCCTATTATCATATTGTCTTCATTTTCTTGTTATGTTTATTTGAAAAGCAAGAATGTAAGTTTAGATGCAGGCCCATTTTAGGTGAACAACCTGGGTTGTCCTTGCTGATTGGACAGCACCTTTAAACAAGTGCTGTCCATGGTTCTGAACCCACAATTTGATGGCTCCTTAGCTGAGATGCCTTCTTTTCAAATAAAGATTGCAAGAGAATGAAGAAAAATTGATAATAGAAGTAAATTAGAAAGTTGCTTACAATTACATGCTCTATCTGAATCATGAAAGAAAAAATTTGGGTTCAGTGTCCCTTTAACAGTAATCACACTGCGGGGCATATACTGCAGGGGGTGTCCTAAGCATAAGAAAAGAGGATTACCATAGTCATAACAGCGTGTCCGTGTAGCGCTGGTAGTGAGTGGGGCTACCCAGACCCGTGGTTGTAGCATAACCTGTTAAAAACTCCGTACTCACAGATACGGAGATGGTAAATACCTGAGAGGTTTACAGAGTTACTGCCCGGGTGTGTTACCATAAGCGCGATAGCAAGATGTCCTGCGCATGCGTATCTAGAAACAACATACGCCCCCAAGTCAACCACTCTGTGTATGGTGATTGGTTGGAGGAGACAGGCCCCTATAATGTCAGCGGCAAAAAACAGCCAAACACAGCTAAAAACAGCAAAGTACATAGATACAGAATGTTAAAGGTATGGAGTGGAGAATCACCAGTCAGTGCGTAGGCCAAGCTCATAAGGGCAACAATTATAAAAAACTCATAAGAAAAAATGTAAACTCATAAGAAAAAATGTAAAATCATAAGAAAAAATGTAAAAAAGTAAAACTCATACGGGAAAAGTGAGTGCAAAGGGTCAAGAAGGGCATAGCGAAACTAAAATAGAAGGCACAGACCCAGTCCCCTATATGAACGGATGCTAGTGTTGGCATATAAAAGGTTGATCATTAACAACAGATAGTGCCTGGTGACTAAAAAAGGTATATTGTATATAAAAGGGAAATGAAACACATGGCCCAAGGAGTCACTCTGCAAATCCCAAATGCGCAATCATCCTAAATTATAAGGTTCAGAATGGCGACATACCAATAGGGGATAATGCTAGATAACCAGATGCAAAATGATAGGCAGCCTACGTGGGAGATCCAACCAAAAAATGTACAAACATAATCATAAATCTAAGAGTCTGATTGGAAAAAGAAATCTATGTCCGAAACCCAAGAGTTGGTCTCAAGGATATAAACAGGCAACAAATGTCCACAATATTAATAAATCAGGAACCCAAAAGCCATGTAGGATATCAAATAGTCCAAAAAAGGAAGTATATCATACTAGTGTCCATGGAATGGCCACAGGGAGTAATCACAGTGTATTCAGGGGTCAAAAGGTGGTACCTGTGTCATCTGATGTCACAAGAAGCAATGCCAGTCGATACCCATGTTCAGGCCATGTGGGTGGACCGTGTTCAGTTTGTAAATCCATTCAGCCTCTCTACGGAGTATTAACTTGTCACGATCTCTCCCACGGTTACATTAAACAAATGTTAGAATGTTGTACAAACATTTGAAATTTAAAACAAATGAACAAATGTGTTAAAATTATATATATATATATATATATATATGTATAATGGAATAGGGAAAAGGGGAATAGGGAATATTCAAAATGGCGCAATACTCAAAAAATGAGATCTTAAATATGGGTGTCTAATTATAAGTAACTTTAAAAAACCCAGTTTGCTGAAATAAAATATATTTAAACATTGAGTTAAAGGCACATGGTCTGTAGAAAGCTATAGTACTGGTAAGGACTCAAAAGTGTACATATATGTACATGTATGTGTATGTATGTATGTATGTATGTATGTATGTATATATATATATATATATATATATATATATATATATATATATAAATACATAATATACTCATACATATATTTATATATACACATATACATACACACATACACCTTTGAACCCTTCCCAGTACTACACCTTGCCATACACAATATCGATTTAACTCAATAAACTCCTATTTTATATTTAATGTGTATATATATATATATATATATATATATATATATATATATATAAATATATATAATATATATATAAAGCAAAGAAGGGCACTCACATAATTTTTAGTACTTCAGAATTTATGTATACATAGTCATAGTCAACGTTTCGCTGTTTTTTGAGCCTTCTTCAGGACAAGGTTTATCTTAATACGGCTAAGCAGCCATGCTCTCAAAGGGAAAATAAGCAAGTGGGAGCATGGCTGCTTAGCCGCAAGAGGAAGCCAGTGAAGGGATTGGCAGAGATGTGCAGCAGATGAAGAGCAATGTGTAAGGAAGATGAGCCTGGCAGAGGCATTCATTATGGATTGTAAAGGAGCTAGACAGCAGGTGGGGAGACCAGAGAGGACAGAGTTGCAGTATTCGAGGCGGGAAAGGATGAGAGAGTGGATTAAAATCTTAGTTGTGTCTTGTGTAAGGACGTGTCTAATTTTAGAGATGTTTTTGAGGTGGAAGCGTCAGGCTTTAGCCAAGGACTGAATGTGGGGCCCGTTTCAATATGCATTAAACTTCAGCCCATTTCGATGTTCAAGCTGTGGGTAGTTCTTGTTTCCAATGTCTGACACTCCAAGGAGGACTGTGTTATGCTTCATACTTTTGTTTTAGTCATCTGGTCCTCTAAGGGAATAATACGTTAACTCTATACTCACAAACTTAGGCCTGTTGTGCCTTGCAGAGGTGCTGTCGTTGCAATGTTTTCGAGGGGGTTAATCTTGGTGCCTGTATGGTCCACTTGCTCAAACACATTCATCTCCGGTATACCCAAATCAGCAGAAATAACAAACAGAGGGTCAGCTGATACCCCTGTATCATAAGAGAAAAAACACTACGCGCGTTTCACCCTGCACTGTCTGCGCTTCCTGGGCTTCTTCTGGCGTGTAATTGCTATTGCTGTCTGCTGAGTTCATATCCTTTAATCAGACACGCTCACTTGTGAAATAACTTTATTTGATACCTTACTTGCTACATTGAACAAAAAAATTGCTACACTGTTCAATCCTAATAATATAACTATTTACATTTAGTGTTATATTTAAAGTTAATCTATATTTGATCTCCCAATGTGTTGACAAAATCCATATTTGTAAATATAAACATTGCACTTAATATACATACACAGAGAATTCATTTTGACAGTTCTTCACTTATATAATGTCATTTTATTTGAAATAATCTTTAGAAAGTTTATGACATCCTTTAACATCTCAGTATAAAGAAATTGGTAATCATCTTTATATATAAACAGCACAAATATATGGGACTGCATCTTTACTCATATTTCATACCTTAAGAAATATTTGAAATAAATATATATCTGTGAGTGTGAGGCACACTACATTTTCTCACCATTTGTAATATGAGCATTTTAGCGTGCCCTATACTTTCAATAGATAGCACAGGGCTATCGCTAAAGAGGATGTTGTCCATGCTTCGTATAGATTAGTTTTCCAGTATCTGAGCCAATCTTTTTCCAGTACAAAAATTTTGTGATTGTTAAAAAGTCATATAGGGAGAAGAAAAACATCCAATAAACTCAGGGCTAGATAACAAGTGGAGCGCAACATTTTTTCCCTCCCGCAAATGGGCAAATTTGCACATTTGCGGGAGCGCAATAATTAACCAGCCCTTAAAAGTGGCTGGTTATTGCTACCATGACCTAGCAGTAGCAATTAGCGCTCCGAAAACTAACCAGAGATTAGATCAAAATAGAGTGCATTGTAGTTTTAATTAAAACAAAAAACTGCACTTTTGCAGTTTTGGGGCTTTAATTGGGCTTTAAAGTTGGTGGGAGTGGGGTGTTAGATTGCGTTCTATGGGAACTGTGTGTTCCCATAGACCGCAATGTAAATATGTATGTATATGCTTGTATACATATATATTTATGTGTTAATATGTGTATATACACATATTAACACATACATATATAGTTATATTTTCATATACATATATATTTTAAAATGCTGCCCATCGCTGCACTACATAACCCCTTCACTCTGCCTATGGAACCACGCTCTTGTGAGCGCAATGCTTCCAGCAATGCGAAAGCGAGCTTGCGTTCGCATTGCAATTAACTTGTAATACCAGCACACATTATCATGTATGCAAGCGATATTTAGCGCTCCACTTGTAATCTGGCCCACAATTGGCAAGATTCAACCCATTAATAAAAGAGCATGTACAGTCACTACATTTTAATAATATACACCTTTTACCTGTAACACAATTTTCTCCTCTGAAGTAGTGAAGAGAAATCACAGAGATCTCCCTTACTCTCGGTGATTGACAGTCCCGTCTCTCACACGATTGGCCGCGAGACTGAAGGGACAAGCATTACACACTCATCACAGTGGACAAATAGATCTGCTGCCCGTATACAGCGAAGGCGTGATGACAGCTTCTTAACTTGAGAAGCTGTCCCAACGTCTTTTAATTAATTGGCCCCAAAGTGTTTAACTATTTATTTCCAATGTTCTTCACATAGGGGAATAGATATCCCTATATATCTGTATATATCTGTATATATTTATACTTATATATAATTTTACATAAAAAAATAAATATATACATAGATAGATGCTAGATAGATATTTTACCAAACAACCATCAGATATATATATATATATATATATATATATATATATATATATATGTATTTATGAATAAATAGGACATATTCTTCTACGTGATATTATATATCGTGTTAGTGCACTTGATTGTGTTAAGTTGTGGAGTAAAAGTGTATTCAACTTGGGCAACTATGAAATAAATAAAATAAATATAGTATACATTGACTAAAAAAACAGATTTCTTGGCAAGTTAAATTAAATGCTTACCGGAACACGTAACAGTAATATTCAATACACAATGGAGCAGGAGTAATGATGTCTACATGTTTCAGCCAAGAATGGGCCTTTATCAAGATTCTTCATAAAATGTCTGTCCTGCTAGATATGTCCTGGTCAACTGTAAGTGGTATTGATATGAAGAAAAAACATCTAGTTACAACAACAGCCCAGCCACAAAGTAGTAGATCATGTAAACTTAACAAGTGGGTTTGCTGAGTGATGAAGCATGTAAAAAAATCACCTATCATATGTTGCATCATTCACTACAGAGTTCCAAACTGCATCTGGAAGCAACATCAGGAACTTAATTAAGTGGCTTTTCATGGCTATGCAGCTGTAGAGAAGCTTCACATCAACATGTGCAATATCAAGCATTGGCTAGTGGGGTGTAAAGCACACTACAACTAGACTCTGGAGTAGTGGAAACATTTTCTCTGGAATGATGAATTATGCTTCACTATCTGGCAGGCTATAGTGCCTACTGTACAGTTTGGTGGAGAAGGGATAATGGTCTGAGGCTGTTTTTCAAGGTTTGGGCTAGGCTAGGCCCCTTAGTTCCATTGAACGGTCATATTCATGCTACAGGATACAAAGACATTTTAGGCAATTGGTCTGATATCAGCTTTCTGGCAACAGTTTGGGGAAGGCTAATTCTAGATCCGTGAAGACATGATTTGAACTGAAGAGCTTAGTGTGGAGGAACTTGAGGGCCTGCACACAGCTCTAACCTCCCCCACATTGAACACTTTTGGGATAAATTGGAGCACTGATTGCAAGCAAGACTTTCTTGTCCAACATCAGTGCCTGATCTCTCAAATGCTCTTTTGGGTGAATGGGCACTAATTCCCACAGACACAATCCAAAACCTTGTGGAAAACCTTTCAAGAAGAGCGACAACTGTCATAGCAACAAAGGTTAAAATATGCTATGGCTAAAATAAGCATCTTAGTAAAATCTACAATGTTCATATTAGCTAAAAAATATTTACAAAAAATATTTCCCTCTTCCATTTGTAACAGAAATTAAGAGTCTTGTAGTATATGTAGGGTTTAATATTATCTAAACAGAGAATGCAGTAAGAGCTAAAGCCCTGATATACTTAAAAATCTACAGACAGAGAGCGCAGAAAGCATTGACAACAAAGCGTTAAGTTAACTAAGCCAGTATTTTATTGATTGCTACTGTATGGATCATCACATGTAAATCAAGATGAAAAGGGAACCATTAACATAATATGAAATAGGAATTTGCCTTCCAACCTCTTAATTTGCATGATCAAATATTTGAAATATAATATGTGCCCCCATATTCTTTTGTTACATTAGCTATGATAAAAAGATATGCCTTTTTCTTCTCTTACCCTACCATTAAGGGATACTCAGATTGTTTCTGCCTGATAAATTCTCTTTCTTGTCAGTTGGTATCTGTAAATGCAAATTTGTGACATTAGTTCCTAAATGAGATTTATACAGAATATCTGTAAATGGTAAATGTGTTGTATTCTCTAGTCCAAGTGTTTAAAAGGATTTTTTTCCACCTTCTTGCATAGGAATTGTCACTGAGAGAATAAAACCGTGTAGACTATACATTAAAATCACTTTAATCTTGGAGCTGTCATCCACGGCTTCAAGAAATGCCAAGTTGCTATTGTTTAATGTCTGTCATTTAAAAAAAAAAAAACTAAGAAGTTATCTATCCTGTAAAATTATTAACTGATGCTAAAATTGCCTTGTAAGTATTAGGACAATAGCAATTTCGTAACAGCTGGGACACTGCCAATGCAAGATAAGTACATTTCGCTCCGTAGACTCATAAAGTGCTTTGAAATGGTTTATGAGTGATGGGAGGATGTATTTTTCAAGTGGGGAAAGCAATGTTTTGTAGTATGGAAAGGCTTGAAAAGCTGACACACAGCCATGCAAATGCCATTCTTTTCGGTAAGTAATTTGCTTTTTCTTTCAAAAGCATAAATGGCATAGTTAGACACATTATTTTGTATATTGCACATAACAATACAAGATGCGCTAACCCAGTGAGCACATAACATTTCATATTGATAGAGGTATCCTGGATGGAGTGTGTGATTAACATAAATGTATACACACTTTGCTAATGCCTTCCGTACAGAAAGTCGAAAGGGAAAAAAAAAGTTGGTATAGATTACTGCATGTCTACTAAAAAAGCACATATACAACTTCTGATCTTTTAATTTGATGACTAATCTTTTTTTTTTTTTTTTAAAGATTGCAGTTTTATAAATGTGAGTATATCAGGTATAAATGTGACAATGTAGGCAAAGAACCAATATTCTAAAGCAGCATAGTATTTGTGTTATTGTAAAAAAAAACACTAAGCATTATGATATAAGATTAAAAAAAAATATGTCCATGTTCAAAAATTATGACCCTTGAACCTTAGTTAATAATTAGTCAACAAAACAAATGCAGTTGCGATTTTAAAATTTACCTTTAGTTTGTCATTTTAAATGCTTTTCCTTTAGAAAACTCCTTACTATGAGGGATATTTATCAAAGGATCAACGGAAAATATGCTTGAATCACGCGTCATATTTGACGCGAGATTGATCCGCTGTAGTTATCAAAGTGTCAAGATTATCAAATGTTGAAATTTGTTATGTAAAATATACTCTCCCGCGATCACAATCCGACGTAGATCGATGCTTGTGTTATTCGAGGGGAAAACTGTGGTATTCAAGCAGAATTCTGATCATTCGCACCCCTGATCAACACTATTTGAACCTTTTACTAAGTTATCAAAAATTCAACAGTTACGCTCGCATCTATCCCGGCGCAGTGTACCTATCATTCAAACCTCCGAGGTCGCAGATGCCATAGAAATTAATGGTTTTGAAAAATCGGAAAGGTTTGTGATCTTTTTTAGACCCTAAGACAAATGTTATCCATGCAAAGTTTTTAAATAGCATGCCCTTTCTAAGTCATGTTTTGCAATGTTAATACTCATTACACATTATTCTTCAATTCACTCTGCAAATATTTTCCGAAGGATATGAAGAGACTAAAAACTGTTGCATACAAAATACATGAAAATTACTTTAAAATTGCATTCTCCTCCCAACAAAGGATAGCAAGAGACTGAAAACTGTTGCATGAAAAATACATTAAAATTACGTTAAAATGGCATTCTCCTTCCCACAAAGGATACCAAGAGACTGAAAACTGTTGCATACAAAATACATGGAAATGTCTTTAAAATGGCATTCTCCTTCCCACAAAGGATACCAAGAGACTGAAAACTGTTGCACACTAATTACATTCCAATATGCGCAAAATTGCATTCCATTTCTAAGTCATGTTTGGCAATGTTAATAAGCCACATTATTCCTTAATTCACTCTCCAAATATTTACCAACAAAGAATAGCAAAATACATTTAAAATGGCATTTACCTTCCCACAAAGGATAGCAAGAGACTGAAAACTGTTGCACACTAATTACATTTCATAATGTTCTACATTACATTCTTTTTCTAAGCCATGTTTGGCAATGTTAATACACCACATTGTTCTTTAATATGGGAGTCTGAAAACACCATAATCACTGACCTTTTAAGCCTTTACGACGCTGCCATCCAAAAACAGAAAACCAGCGTAATGATTTCATCTATAGTTAAATACTCATGTGTTGCGCATAAGTAATTTTCGCCTAGATTCCGAGTTTTGTCGGTAATGGTGTGCGGTGCTAACGAGCAGTTTATGCTCACTGCTCACCTACAGACGCTGGTATTACGGGTTTTTACAAACCCGCCGTTAGCCGCAGAAAAGTGAGCGGAGAGCAAAATTTTGCTCCACATCTCACCTCAATACCAGCGCTGCTTACATTAGCGGTGAGCTGCTAAAACGTGCTCATGTACGATTTCCCCACCTGCAAAAAAGACTCGTTCAGCGCCTAACGCAGCCCCATTGATTTCTATGGGGAAATACATTTATGTCTACACCTAACACCCTAACCCAGAGTCTAAACACCCCTAATCTTACACTTATTAACCTCTAATCTGCTGCCCCCAACATTGCCGACACCTACATTATATTTATTAACCCCTAATCTGCCATCCCCAATGTCGCCGCAACCTACCTACACTTATTAACCCCTAATCTGCCGCCCCCAACGACTTTTTTTTACAAGTAAAAGAGCTGATAACTTTGAGGGCAATGCCCCGCAAAAGGCCCTTTTAAGGGCTATTTGTAATTTAGTATAGGGTAGGTCTTTTTATTATTTTGGGGGGCTTTTTTATTTTTTAGGGGGATTAGATTAGGTGTAATTAGTTTAAAAAACTTGTAATTATTTTATTATTTTCTGTAATTTAGTGTTTTGTTTTTTTCGTACTTTAGATAATTGTATTTAATTGTAGTTAATTTAGGGAATTAATTTAATAATAGTGTAGTGTTAGGTTTTATTTTACAGGTAAATTTGTCTTTATTTTAACTATGTAGCTATTTAATAGTTAATAACTATTTAATAACTATTGTACCTGGTTAAAATAAATGCAAAGTTGCCCGTAAAATAAAAATAAACCCTAAGTTAGATACAATGTAACTATTAGTTATATTGTAGCTAGTTTAGGGTTTATTTTATAGGTACTGTAAGTATTTAGCTTTAAATAGGAATAATTTAGTTAATGATAGTTATTTTATTTATATTTATTTAAATTATATTTAGAGGTTAGGGGGGGTGTTAGGGTTAGATTTAGGGGTTAATAACTTTAATATAGTGGCAGCGACGTTGGGGGCGGCAGATTAGGGGTTAATAAATGTAGGTAGGTGTTGGCGATGTTAGGGACGGAAGATTAGGGGTTAATAAAATGACTGATTGCGATGCAGGAGTGCGGTGGTTTAGGGGTTAATATATTTATTATAGTGGCGGCGATGTCCGGTTCGGCAGATTAGGGGTTAAATTATATTTTAAGTATTGGGGGGGCCTCGGTTTAGGGGTTAATAGGTAGTTTATGGGTGTTAGTGAACTTTTTAGCACTTTAGTTAAGAGTTTTATGCTACAACGTTGCCGCAATTTTTCGAGTCTGACCTGTACCTTCAAGACTCGTAATACCAGCGGGCGTTAAAAAGCAGTGTTGGGACCTCTGAACGCTGCTTTTTAAGGCTAACACAAGACTTGTAATCTAGCAGTTTGTTAATTGCACAAACAATACACCTGCATTTACAGCTGGTAAACTCACCTGGATGGTATAATTCCATACATATTACCTTATAAACAACAACATTGTGCTCATACAATGATGACGCATACACTTTGTGCTCGTCTAATGACGCAAAAATACAGAAATCCTGTCATTAATTTTTTATGTAATGTGTGGCGCATAAGTTAAACAGCTCTTTTACCCACTAACATTACAACCCCTCCCACTCACAAAATAAAGAAAAACTATCTAAAAAACCTAATCTACCCATTGCCCTGAAAAGGGCATATGTATGGGCATGGCCCTGAAAAGGGCATTCAGCTCTTTTGCTGATTCGAATCAGCTGATAGAATGAGAGCTGCTTTAGTCCAATGGGCTGATTTGAAGAGCCAATAGGATTTTAGCAGCGCTAATTCCTATTGGCTAATTCAAAATTTTCAGACAATAAGAATGCAATGGTACCCGCAGTATAAAATGGGTAGCTTGCATTTCAATCCTCAGTGTGCGGCGGATGATCACATGAGGAGGACCTCCTCGTGGACCACCACTTGGACCTCTGCCTTGGACCTTCGCCTGGACCTCTACCTTGGACCTTCGCCTTGTCCTCCGCCTTGCACCTTCACCCGCAGGATGAAGAAGATGCCAGTCCCATGGTGGATGAAGATAGATCGTTCAAGCAGGACTTCAACAACTGTGAATACATAAAGAGAGGTTAGTTTTAGGTTTTTTAAACTTTTTTGGGTGTTTTTTTTTAGTTTAGGGTTTGGGCTTTTCTTAAAAGAGCTAAATGACCTTTTCAGGGCAATGCAAAAGAGCTGAATGTCCTTTTAAGGGCAATGTCCATAAAAATGCCCTTTTCAGGGCAATGGGTAGCTTAGGTTTTTGTTAGAGTTAGGTTTTTTTATTTTGGGAGTTGCTTGGGTGGTGGGTTTTACTGTTGGGGGGTGTTTGTGTTGTTTTACAGGTAAAAGAGCTGTTTAGGCAATGCCCTACAAAAGACCCTTTTAAGGGCTATTGGTAGTTTCTTGTAGGCTAGCTTTTTTTTTATTTTGGGTGGGCTTTTTTATTTTATAGGGCTATTGGATTAGGTGTAATTCTTTTTTATTTTTGATAATTTTGTTTGTTATTTTTTCGTAATTTATTATTTTTTGTAATTATATATTTCGTAATTTTTATAGTAGTGTTAGGATTTTTTTTAATGTGTATTTTAGTTTTCTTTAATTGGTAGTTAGTTTAATTTTAATGTAATAGTTATATTAGCTTAATTGTTAGTTTAAACTTATTTTTTTTTAATTTGACAGGTAAGTTTTAATTTAATTTAAGATAGGGAAATTGTTAATTGAAATATAAAATTACAAGTCTTTAGGTTTAAGGGTTACTAGTTTAAATAAGTTTATTGCGATGTGGGGGCTTTCGGTTTAGGGGTTAATAGTTTAATTTAGTATATTTCATTGTGGGGGCTTCCGGTTTAGGGGTTAATAGTTTAATTTAGTATATTTTGTTGTGGGGGGCTTGCAATTTAGGGGTTAATAGGTTTATTATAGTGGCAGCAATATCGGGGAGCGCAGAATAAGGGTTAATATATTTATTATAGTGTGGGCAAGTTGGGGTGCGGGGGAATAGGGGTTAATAACTTTAGTATAGTGGCGGCGATGTCGGGGAGTGGCGGAATAGGGGTTAATACATTTTATTAGTGGCGGCGATGTCGGGAGCGGCAGATTAGGGGTTAATAAGTTGAATATAGTATGCGGGAGGGCCTCGGTTTAGGGGTTAATAGGTAGTTTATGGGTGTTTAGTGCACTTTGTAACACTTTAGTTATGAGTTTTATGTAACAGTTTTGTAGCATAAAACTCATAACTACTGCTCTCAGTTTGCAAAACGGATCTTGTCGGTATAGGCTGGAATGCAAGCATTTTAGCCTCACCGCAAAACTCGTAATGGCTGCGCTATGGAAGTTCTATAAAAAAAACGTCATGTTTACGAGTGCTGGACTGACATTGCGTTAGAGGCTAAAAGGCTTGCGGTACAGCTATACCGGCAAGACTTGTAATTGCTGCGTTGCTGTTTTAATGCTGAAATTACCATTTTTTCAGCGTTAAAACCCGAACGCAAAACTTGTAATCTAGGTAATAGGTAGCACTTGATAAATGGTGTTTAAATGTAGCCAAACAATCATCAAGCAATACACAGGTGATGATCCAAACCTGTAATTCCTTCTAAGCTTACATTATTTTTCAAATATAGATAATAATAGAAAGAAGAATATTAAATAATAAGATTTTAATCTATATATAAAATGCATGGTCTATGTAAACTATTCAATCACAGATTTTATCAACGATTAATGTAATTAAACATTCTTATTTAATACTTTGATATTCTTCAGTAATACTATTTAATCTTTAAAATGATGGCATTGATTGTCCCTTTTACGCAAGCACACTTATAACATTAATGTTTTTTTCTTGCTTTTGTTACCTGTGGAGATCGAAGAGGTTGGAGGGTGTCCCAAAGACCTTCGTACCTCAGCTGAAATAAAAAATGTGTGTATATATATATATATATATATATATATATATAGTTAAAAATCAAATTACAATCATACGAGTAAGAGCATTTTAATTAAACAAAATTTAACATTAAAAAACATACCTGTTTTTCGACCAATGCTTGCTGCTTCAGGGGTGCTACACATAAGGTCAGGCTGTGTTGCTGCTGAGGAGAAGCTGTGGCTGGACTCAGTATGGATACTGATGGCCAATGGTAGTTTGGCATCAACATCATCAGTGGCAGCAGCACTGGTAGATGCTGGAAAACATACAAATAAAAAAATGAGTAGAAATATTATTGCATATAATAATGTCAATAAAACAAAAGGCCTATAATTTCAAACAAAATCATTTGCGACATGAATAACGCATGTAATAAAACTTTTAATTACCTGCCAACTTATCAGTATCATGCCCAACCTCATCCAGACCAAGCGTCATATTTCCCCCCAACTTCTACATCAGCTGAGTCTCGTATGTAGAGAGCTCTGCTGTATACGGATCGCCACCGCCTGTAGTCCGTGCAGACTGCCTCTCCCTGAAAAGCTTTGGCCTTCAAGATTCTCTTGAAGTCTGAGAATCTTTTTTTACAGTGTTCCACCCATTTTGCATGAGCGCCATCAGCAAAGACACTGCCAGCTATATCTCTCCAGATCTGTTGTTTTCTGGAGAGAAGTCTGTTGGGCTTTGGAACCATAAATAAAATCAGAGTGATCCAGAACCTTGGTTACAAGAACCCGGCTCTGTTCAAAATTGAACTGTATATTTCGCCTGTATTTTGTCTTACCAGTCTCTGCAGACGCCATATACAGTCCAAGAAAGAAAATACAACAAAGTCACCAAAAAAAAATAATTACTCTAACTGAGCTCACACATAGAAGCTTACTAACGGCTAGATTTAGAGTTTGGCGGTAGCCGTGAAAACCAGCGTTAGAGGCTCCTAACGCTAGTTTTAGGCTACCGCCGGTATTTGGAGTCAGTGATTAAAGGGTCTAACGCTCACTTTTCAGCCGCGACTTTTCCATACCGCAGATCCCCTTACGTCAATTGCGTATCCTATCTTTTCAATGGGATCTTTCTAACTCCCGTATTTAGAGTCGTTTCTGAAGTGAGCGTTAGAGCTCTAACGACAAAACTCCAGCCGCAGGAAAAAAGCAGGAGTTAAGAGCTTTCTGGGCTAACGCCGGTTCATAAAGCTCTTAACTACTGTACCCTAAAGTACACTAACACCCATAAACTACCTATGTACCCCTAAACCGAGGTCCCCCCACATCGCCGCCACTCGATTAAATTTTTTTAACCCCTAATCTGCCGACCGCCACCTACGTTATACTTATGTACCCCTAATCTGCTGCCCCTAACCCCGCCGACCCCTGTATTATATTTATTAACCCCTAACCTGCCCCCCACAACGTCGCCGCCAGCTACTTACAATAATTAACCCCTAATCTTCCGACCGCAAAGCGCCGCCACCTACGTTATCCTTATGTACCCCTAATCTGCTGCCCCTAACACCGCCGACCCCTATATTATATTTATTAACCCCTAATCTGCCCCCCTCAACGTCGCCGACACCTGCCTACACTTATTAACCCCTATTCTGCCGAGCGGACCTGAGCGCTACTATAATAAAGTAATTAACCCATAATCCGCCTCACTAACCCTATCATAAATAGTATTAACCCCTAATCTGCCCTCCCTAACATCGCCGACACCTACCTTCAATTATTAACCCCTAATCTGACGACCGGAGCTCATCGCTACTATAATAAATGGATTAACCCCTAAAGCTAAGTCTAACCCTAACACTAACACCCCCCTAACTTAAATATAATTTAAATCTAACGAAATTAATTAACTCTTATTAAATAACTTATTCCTATTTAAAGCTAAATACTTACCTGTAAAATAAATCCTAATATAACTACAATATAAATTATAATTACATTGTAGCTATTTTAGGATTAATATTTATTTTACAGGCAACTTTGTAATTATTTTAACCAGGTACAATAGCTATTAAATAGTTAAGAACTATTTAATAGTTACCTAGTTAAAATAATAACAAATTTACCTGTAAAATAAATCCTAACCTAAGTTATAATTAAACCTAACACTACCCTATCAATAAATTAATTAAATAAACTACCTACAATTACCTACAATTAACCTAACACTACACTATCAATAAATAAATTAAATACAATTGCTACAAATAACTACAATTACATAAACTAACTAAAGTACAAAAAATAAAAAAGAACTAAGTTACAAAAAATAAAAAAATATTTACAAACATAAGAAAAATATTACAACAATTTTAAACTAATTACACCTACTCTAAGCCCCCTAATAAAATAACAAAGACCCCCAAAATAAAAAATTCCCTACCCTATTCTAAATTAATAAATGTAAAAGCTCTTTTACCTTACCAGCCCTGAACAGGGCCCTTTGCAGGGCATGCCCCAAGAAAATCAGCTCTTTTGCCTGTAAAAAAAAACATACAATACCCCCCCCCAACATTACAACCCACCACCCACATACCCCTAATCTAACCCAAACCCCCCTTAAATAAACCTAACATTAAGCCCCTGAAGATCTTCCTACCTTGTCTTCACCATCCAGGTATCACCGATCCGTCCTGGCATCCGGTGCTGAAGAGGTCCAGAAGAGGCTCCAAAGTCTTCCTCCTATCCGGCAAGAAGAGGACATCCGGACCGGCAAACATCTTCTCCAAGCGGCATCTTCGATCTTCTTGCATCCGGTGCGGAGCGGGTCCATCTTGAAGCAGCCGACGCGGATCCATCCTCTTCTTCCGGCGTCTCCCGACGAATGACGGTTCCTTTAAGGGACGTCATCCAAGATGGCGTCCCTTGAATTCCGATTGGCTGATAGGATTCTATCAGCCAATCGGAATTAAGGTAGGAATATTCTGATTGGCTGATGGAATCAGCCAATCAGAATCAAGTTCAATCCTTTTGGCTGATCCAATCAGCCAATCAGATTGAGCTCGCATTCTATTGGCTGTTCCGATCTAGGGGGGGTGTTAGTGTTAGGGTTAGACTTAGCTTTAGGGGTTAATCCATTTATTATAGTAGCGATGAGCTCCGGTCGTCAGATTAGGGGTTAATAATTGAAGTTAGGTGTCGGCGATGTTAGGGAGGGCAGATTAGGGGTTAATACTATTTATGATAGGGTTAGTGAGGCGGGTTAGGGGTTAATAACTTTATTATAGTAGCGGTGCGGTCCGCTCGGCAGATTAGGGGTTAATAAGTGTAGGCAGGTGTCGGCGACGTTGTGGGGGGCAGATAAGGGGTTAATAAATATAATATAGGGGGCGGCGGTGTTAGGGGCAGCAGATTAGGGGTACATAGGGATAACGTAGGTTGCGGCGGTGTACGGAGCGGCAGATTAGGGGTTAATAATAATATGCAGGGGTCAGCGATAGCGGGGGCGGCAGATTAGGGGTTAATAAGTGTAAGGTTAGGGGTGTTTAGACTCGGGGTACATGTTAGGGTGTTAGGTGCAGACGTAGGAAGTGTTTCCCCATAGGAAACAATGGGGCTGCGTTAGGAGCTGAACGCTGCTTTTTTGCAGGTGTTAGGTTTTTTTACAGCTCAAACAGCCCCATTGTTTCCTATGGGAGAATCGTGCACGAGCACGTTTTTGAGGCTGGCCGCGTCCGTAAGCAACTCTGGTATCGAGAGTTGCATTTGTGGGGGGCAGATTAGGGGTTAATAAATATAATATAGGGGGCGGCGGTGTTAGGGGCAGCAGATTAGGGGTACATAGGGATAACGTAGGTTGCGGCGGTGTACGGAGCGGCAGATTAGGGGTTAATAATAATATGCAGGGGTCAGCGATAGCGGGGGCGGCAGATTAGGGGTTAATAAGTGTAAGGTTAGGGGTGTTTAGACTCGGGGTACATGTTAGGGTGTTAGGTGCAGACGTAGGAAGTGTTTCCCCATAGGAAACAATGGGGCTGCGTTAGGAGCTGAACGCTGCTTTTTTGCAGGTGTTAGGTTTTTTTTACAGCTCAAACAGCCCCATTGTTTCCTATGGGAGAATCGTGCACGAGCACGTTTTTGAGGCTGGCCGCGTCCGTAAGCAACTCTGATATCGAGAGTTGCATTTGCGGTAAAAATGCTCTACGCTCCTTTTTTGGAGCCTAACGCAGCATTTTTTTGAACTCTCGATACCAGAGTTAATTTTATGGTGCGGCCAGAAAAAAGCCTGCGGAGCGTTAACAGCCCATCTACCGCCAAACTCCAAATCTAGGCCTTAGAAACACGTATTAGACTCCATTTTCATGTACCTTTTATAGTTATTTAGTCAATACGTAAACAATCAGCCATAAACAATTAAATATATAATAATAAATTATTTTTTCTTAGAGTATAATCTTTGTTTACGCAGTTATTCAATTATTTTAGTACATTCTATTCATAAGTCCATCATTGGTGACGCATATAATATTAATCCTAGAGAATATTTACTGGTAAACGATACAATACAATATATATATATATATATATATATATATATATATATATATATATAACACATAGAGACACCCAGCACTCACCAGCTAGCTCACAGGTAAGATAAAATCACAACTGGAAAGGTTAGTTACCGCATCTGGCCAAATGGGAAAAGCTCAGGCACCACGTCAAGGTCCTTTCCACTGCCTAAGTCCCTAACACAGCCACACCATGCGAGCTCACAAAGCCAAACAAACTGAGAACAAAGGAGGGGTGCACAGGTGTATGTAATCACCCAGAGAAATACAAAACACGGAAGGGAACTGCACTCCAAGACCGGACCAGGTACACATCCAATGACTCAGCAACATCCCAGCCCTGGGTGCTAAATAGCACTCCAAAAAAGCTGTGATGTCACCAGAGTCACAGGCAGTTAACCCCAGTCCGGAATGGGTGCAAAACACAAAGGGGATTACAAACAAAAAATAATACAACACATAGAGACACCCAGCACTCACCAGCTAGCTCACAGCTAAGATAAAATCACAACTGGAAAGGTTAGTTACCGCATCTGGCCAAATGGGAAAAGCTCAGGCACCACGTCAAGGTCTTTTCCACTGCCTGAGTCCCTAACACAGCCAAATATCAAGGTCCTTTCCACTGCCTGAGTCCCTAACACAGCCACTCCATGCGATCTCACAAAGCCAACCAAACTGAGAACAAAGGAGGGGTGCACAGGTGTATGTAATCACCCAGAGAAATACAAAACACGGAAGGGAACTGCACTCCAAGACCGGACCAGGTACACATCCAATGACTCAGCAACATCCCAGCCCTGGGTGCTAAATAGAACTCCAAAAAAGCTGTGATGTCACCAGAGTCACAGGCAGTTAACCCCAGTCCGAAATGGGTGCAAGAAACAAGGGGGATTACAAACAAAAAATAATACAACACATAGAGACACCCAGCACTCACCAGCTAGCTCACAGCTAAGATAAAATCACAACTGGAAAGGTTAGTTACCGCAAACTGTTCTCAGTTTGTTTGGCTTTGTGAGCTTGCATGGTGTGGCTGTGTTAGGGACTCAGGCAGTTGAAAGGACTTTGATGTGGTGCCTGAGCTTTTCCCATTTGGCCAGATGCAGTAAATAACCTTTGCAGTTGTGATTTTATCTTAGCTGTGAGCTAGCTGGTGAGTGCTGGGTGTCTCTATGTGTTGTATTATTTTTTGTTTGTAATCCCCCTTGTTTCTTGCACCCATTCCAGACTGGGGTTAACTGCCTGTGACTCTGGTGACATCACAGCTTTTTTGGAGTGCTATTTAGCACCCAGGGCTGGGATGTTGCTGAGTCATTGGATGTGTACCTGGTCTGGTCTTGGAGTGCAGTTCCCTTCCGTATTTTGTATTTCTCTGGGTGATTACATATACCTGTGCATCCCTCCTTTGTTCTCAGTTTGTTTGGCTTTGTGAGCTCGCATGGTGTGGCTGTGTTAGGGACTCAGGCAGTGGAAAGGACCTTGACGTGGTGCCTGAGCTTTTCCCATTTGGCCAGATGCGGTAACTAACCTTTCCAGTTGTGATTTTATCTTACCTGTGAGCTAGCTGGTGAGTGCTGGGTGTCTCTATGTGTTGTATTATTTTTTCCTTGTAATCCCCCTTCTTTCTTGCACCCATTCCGGACTGGGGTTTACTGCCTGTGACTCTGGTGACATCACAGCTTTTTTGGAGTGCTATTTAGCACCCAGGGCTGGGATGTTGCTGAGTCATTGGATGTGTTCCTTGTCCGGTCTGCAATTTATTATATTGTGTATTATACATACTAATTCATTTTCTGTGAATTTGGCAGTACTGACAAACATGACGCCAAAAAATAAAACAATTTTAAAGTATAAATGATTAATCAATTGTTAATCGATTAACAATTAAAGTTTGTTTTTTAGACTACTTAATTCAAAGATGAAAGATACAAGAAAATGAGAAGAATATATATATATATTTTCATATATATATATTTAGATAAATATGTATAAAGATATATCTTTTGTTTTATATATATATATATATATATATATATATATATATATATATACACACACAGATATTTACATAGCCGGAAACCCTGTCTGACCATATCCTCTGACGAAGAAGTACAGTGCTACTTCAAAACGTGTAAGGACAGCTAGTGGGCAATACAGGGACACTATTTTACCGGCAGCAGAACATTTGGTAACCCTTACTATCCTCTAATCAGAATAGTTAGAGTAGATCACTTTGCATTGTTTTTAGATACTATCCTGCATGCAGGGGGGCCTAAACAAAGAATTGGCAATACCCTATAATTGCAGGTTCTTAGACAATAAAAATGTTTATCATCTGTATAAAAATATTACTATACATATATACCAGATTGACTTTTTGTTCAATATCATTCTATGTGTCACATATAGTGACTTACTATTACCATCAGTAGTAAACATCAATATACTATATACTTTATATATATATATATATATATATATATATTAGAATGGCCACCAGGACACATGGTGCCTATATATATGCTAAAGACACTTGGAAAAGCAAAGTCTTTCACTATCTATTCAATGCATCAGCCTACTGTTTGACTGAAAAGTACAAATAAGGAATATACGGGACATTTAATCTAAGCTTTAATCTTACCTCATCACGGATTGCGGTTGTTTGATGTAAGTGCAATACCAATTGAATGTAATAAATATTTATATTTGACTATACAGTATTACGCTATGTGATTCTTTTTTTCATTAAATACCACGCAGACTATTGGAAAGGATTCTGAAAATAAAGACCCTAGTAAAAGACAGACAACTATGGAACAGACCGATTGAGGTGTACCTAACCATCATCTTCCACCCAAGGCTCTAAACTTACCTCATAAGATTGGGGTCAGTTCTGGTAAGCAGAAATATTTGACTATCGTATGTTTTCTGCTAGAGGATTATCTTTAGAAGCACAATGTACTAATTATTGGTCAACATCATTTCAAGTTATTTATTGACTTTGCCAGTTATCTATTATTGATTTTCGCTTTCTTTCTAATATATATATATATCTGTTTTTTACCTTCTAAGAGCACCCTGGCAGTTGCAGGACGGTGGTGACAGTGCATATACCTACCCATCTGGTTTACTATATATATACACATTTTATTTTTTATTTTTAAATGTTATGCTTAATGGGACAGGAAAAACAAAATTATTTGTAAAGGAATTGGATAGAACAGACCTTTTGAAACAACTGTCAAATTTCATTACATTATCAAATTTGTTATCCTATGCAGAAGAAACAGCCCTGCACTACTGTCAGCAAGAATAACACATCTAGTCAGCCAATAACAAAAGACAAATGTGTGCAGGCAACAATCAGCAGCAGATCCCATTAGTGTAGGATATGTGTGTATTTATTTTAAAAAAGAGATACCAAAAGAAGAAAGCAGATGATAAAATAGTGATTTTCAAAGTGTCTTAAAATGAGAGAGAGAGAGAGATTTTAATTTACAAAAACATGTTTTCATAATTTACCATAAAAGAAGGAGTTTAAAAAAAAAAGTTATTTCATGATGCAGTTTAATGTAAGAGATTGTGTTTTTGAATTCACATATTTTATTTTTATCATCATGTTGTCCTACAGTCTACAGCAAAGATGAGTATAATCTAGGACTTGTCGCTTAATCCTCATCATATTAAAGGGACAGCACACTGTAAACTTGTTTTTATATGAATGTATTTTCAATGACTTGTTATACCAGCTGCAGAGTATAAAATGTATAAGAAATTGCATTTTCAGGTTTATTTGTGTATATGAAGTAGCTGGTTTTGTGCTTTTAAACCACAGCCTATTACAATGTGTTGAGCTTCAGGTAATATCAGATCTCATTATGTTATCACTTTGTGTACACAGACTTGCTTCCTTATCTTATATTTGTCTAGAAAACCAAAGCTCAATACTTAACTATCATGCCCCCCACTAAGAGGGGCCTATCTATCAATCTCCGCATGGAGCTTGAGGGCCCGTGTTTCTGGCGAGCCTGCAGGCTCTCCAGAAACACCAGTTATGAAGCAGCGGTCACAAAGACCACTGCTCCATAACCCTGCCTGCCTGCTCTGATGAGGCGGACAGGAATCGCCGGAATTCAACCTGATCGTGTACAATCGAGTTGATTGACACCCCCTGCTGGGGGGTCACAAGAGCGTTTGGTGCAATGCTGAATACGGAGAGCGTATTGCTCTCCGCATTCAACGATTTCTGTTGGACCTGATCCACACTGTCGGATCAGGTCTGACAGACATTTGTTAAATATGCCTCAGAATGTAATCTCTTCTGCTGGCTGTGTTTAATTAGGCTATTCAATAGAATATACTACAGTATAGAAACTTTCAGTATAGGTTGGGATACCACAGGCTAAATCAGCTATTTCAAATGCCAAATTTAGGGGTAAAGGAGCTACTTGTAAACTTTTTAAAACTCTCAAGCAGGTAACATGAATCATTGGGAACAATTTAAAGGGGAGAAAATGTTTGGGTGAACTGTCCCTTTAATAATTTTTGTTGGTGCTTCATCTCTGACAGCTGAAACAGAGGATTCTTCTTTTGAAGAGGAATCCCCAGCAGAGGGTGAAAAAGCCCCGGCACCAAGCTCGCCAGAGACAGCCGAAGAGGAGGTGGCAAGAACTGAATGTAAGAAATTATCATATCATGTTTTGACATTTCTATGTTGATTGTGAATTTGTAGAACATATTTTTTTTTAGTTTTTTTTTTAACAAAGTTGTGTATAGTATAGGCCTTAACACATATCCCGCATCCATAACAATTCTTTTTAGTTGATGCTTCATCTCTGACAGCTGAAACAGAGGAATGCCGCCAGCTAGCCAGGGAGACCGGAAGAGTAGGTGGCTGGAACAAAAAGTAAGAAATGATCACATCATGTTTTAACACTTCTATATTGAAAGTGAATTGTTGTAACATATTTTATTTTGTGTTTTTATTACTGACCACTTCCTTCCACAATTATTCGGCCAACTGAATGAGGCGCTGCAAACAGTTGCCAATGCAGTGAGGGGAATTCAGGAGGCTTTGAGGAAATATTAATGTTTTGGTTTTTTTAATAGTTTTTTTAAAAAAAATAAAAAAAAAATACATAAAGTATATAGCTGCTGATTGATGTCTGCACATAGATGGATCATGTGATTCGCTTGCACATGTGCATTGTTATTTCTAATAAGTAGGATATCTGAGGAATAATAGAAGTGAAAATGATTAATGTTACTTGAGATTGTCTTGTCTATCTGCATAATGAAATAACATATATGAGTTTGATGCCCCTTTAAGAACAGAACTAACATGCTTTGAAATTGAACAAATAATTGACTAATGCTTCACATTGCATGTTATATTTTAAACTATTATGGATCAGATTAATAATATATTTACAATATCTACAAATAGTTGTATGAATAAATACAGAGATATAAAAGACAACATTGCTTTATTTAAACATTATAATATTGAGGAACATGTAAAGAATTAAAAAAATTAACATATCAAATATATATACACAAATACACACACACACTTATATATAAATATATATATATATATATATATATATATATATATATATATATACAGATGGCCCTCGGTTCACGCCAGTTCAATTTACGCCGTTTCAGAATAACAACCTTTTTTTTTCCAGTCATGTGACTGCTATTGAAAAGCATTGAAAAGCAGTGCACTAATTAAAATAGCCAGTAGGTGGAGCTGTCCGCTTGTGTTGCAGCACAGTTATGCAAGTTTAGCAGACTGAAATTAATCTGTGTACACAGAACAGACATTAGCTATTGAGCAGCTTTCAAAGGAACAAGATCTAGCAGCCACTTCCCTATTATCTTCCTGTCCAGCTGCTTGAGGTGAGGGTGCCTAACTGCCTATTAATCACTCCAGATTGAAATGCATAGAATAGGTGCAGACCCAATATTATCTAACATGCTAACAATGCAGAGAACTGTTTGCAGAAAAATGCAAGTAAAAAAACGTTTTGTTAATTAAACTTAGTTTGATGATACAGTCTGTTGTGTGATTATTTAATAAGGTTTATAATGCTGTTTAGCATTTAAAGTCTTCATTTCAAAGCTTTAAAAAATAATGTATTAGGTGTTACTTATGTCAATTTTGAGAGGGGCCTGGAATCTAACTCCCTCACTTCCCATTGACTTACATTATAAACTGGGTTTCAATTTACAAAGGTTTTGATTTACAACCATTCCTTCTGGAACCTAACCCTGTCGTAAACTGAGGGCTACCTGTATGTATATATATATATATAGATATATATATATAGAGAGAGAGATAGATAGATAGATAGATAGATAGATAGATAGATTGTATATATAGATATATATCATTCAAAATATATATATATATAAATAGATATACATAAATGTGTGTGTGTGTATATATATATATATCTATATATATATATATATATATATATATATATATATATATATATATATATATATATATATACAATAATAATTTGAAAATATATATTAATTTGAAATATATTATGTAGTTTATTATGTGGTTCATTTATCTCTTACATGGGCTCCATTTGAAAAAGGTCTAAGTGTAGACTGAAACGTTAAGGGTTAAGGCCCTTCTGTTTAACCAACGTTGGATTAAAAGACTTGCTGTTCCAATTCCCTGTGTTGCCTGCTTTCTTCTAGATACACCATATACACCGTGCCGGGTGTGTATTCTGGACTTTGCATTTTATATATATATATATATATATATATATATATATATATATATATGCGATAGGTGAGGGTTTTAGGTAGTTGCGCCACAACAAGAGTAATAGTAGTATTGCAGTGAAATGCCCTTAGAGGATGTCCAGTGCCTGCTGCTATTAGTGATGTCTCATTCCTCCTGAATGAGACTAAAGTTGTGAGAATTGTAATAGAGTGTGTTCTAATAGCGCTTGCAGAAGATGTTCCTCACAGGCAAAATGGGAGAGAGGAAAACAGAAATGGGAATATTCCCAGATGAATCAGGGCAATATAAGGAGATTTTAAACAATAATAAATGCTCACCTGTTGGATTACAGGGACCAGCAATCAACGACGGATGGAAATGGATGGTGTGTGTAAGCACCAAAGCACATGTAAGGGAAACAAAACAAATATGCACCCCAAAGGGATATTAATGTATATATTAATATCTCATAATATCAACCGGAGGCTGCTTGTGGGAACCTCCAATTCTTACCACACTGTATAAGTGGACAGAGGGTAAAGAGGAAGGAAGTTCCTATTTTATATAAGCTGATAAAAAAAACAAAATATTTTAATGATGAAAAAAGGATAGAAACGGAGATATATAAAAAATATATATATGCGTGAATATGAAGAAATCAACAAGAGAATTAAAAACAAATATAATTTATTATAGTACTCTTAAAAATATATATATGACTTTTAAAACCTATATATATAAAAAAGGGGGGTATACAAAAATGGATAATATACATAAAACGCTTATTGTGATAGCCAAATAGGAAAAAAAGGGGTAAATAAGTAGCCACGAAGCACGAGAGACTAAGGTGCCGTTTAGGTGGCAGATTTACTTACTTAAAAATAAAGTTGAGGGTGGGTGCCCAATGTTAGGGTCCTAGGGTTCGAGAATGGATGTAGAAAAACGGCTGAGACCACCAGCGCTGCCCGGTGCAGCTAGTACCGAGGTCTCGGCGTGTGATTCGGAATTCCGAATTATTAGGCAAGTTGTATTTTTGAGGATTAATTTTATTATTGAACAACAACCATGTTCTCAATGAACCCAAAAAACTCATTAATATCAAAGCTGAATAGTTTTGGAAGTAGTTTTTAGTTTGTTTTTAGTTATAGCTATTTTAGGGGGATATCTGTGTGTGCAGGTGACTATTACTGTGCATAATTATTAGGCAACTTAACAAAAAACAAATATATACCCATTTCAATTATTTATTTTTACCAGTGAAACCAATATAACATCTCAACATTCACAAATATACATTTCTGACATTCAAAAACATAACAAAAACAAATCAGTGACCAATATAGCCACCTTTCTTTGCAAGGACACTCAAAAGCCTGCCATCCATGGATTCTGTCAGTGTTTTGATCTGTTCACCATCAACATTGCGTGCAGCAGCAACCACAGCCTCCCAGACACTGTTCAGAGAGGTGTACTGTTTTCCCTCCTTGTAAATCTCACATTTGATGATGGACCACAGGTTCTCAATGGGGTTCAGATCAGGTGAACAAGGAGGCCATGTCATTAGATTTTCTTCTTTTATACCCTTTCTTGCCAGCCACGCTGTGGAGTACTTGGACGCGTGTGATGGAGCATTGTCCTGCATGAAAATCATGTTTTTCTTGAAGGATGCAGACTTCTTCCTGTACCACTGCTTGAAGAAGGTGTCTTCCAGAAACTGGCAGTAGGACTGGGAGTTGAGCTTGACTCCATCCTCAACCCGAAAAGGCCCCACAAGCTCATCTTTGATGATACCAGCCCAAACCAGTACTCCACCTCCACCTTGCTGACGTCTGAGTCGGACTGGAGCTCTCTGCCCTTTACCAATCCAGCCACGGGCCCATCCATCTGGCCCATCAAGACTCACTCTCATTTCATCAGTCCATAAAACCTTAGAAAAATCAGTCTTGAGATATTTCTTGGCCCAGTCTTGACGTTTCAGCTTGTGTGTCTTGTTCAGTGGTGGTCGTCTTTCAGCCTTTCTTACCTTGGCCATGTCTCTGAGTATTGCACACCTTGTGCTTTTGGGCACTCCAGTGATGTTGCAGCTCTGAAATATGGCCAAACTGGTGGCAAGTGGCATCTTGGCAACTGCACGCTTGACTTTTCTCAGTTCATGGGCAGTTATTTTGCGCCTTGGTTTTTCCACACGCTTCTTGCGACCCTGTTGACTATTTTGATTTTCACGCTTCAGAAGCTTTGCAATTTTAAGAGTGCTGCATCCCTCTGCAAGATATCTCACTATTTTTTACTTTTCTGAGCCTGTCAAGTCCTTCTTTTGACCCATTTTGCCAAAGGAAAGGAAGTTGCCTAATAATTATGCACACCTGATATAGGGTGTTGATGTCATTAGACCACACCCTTTCTCATTACAGAGATGCACATCACCTAATATGCTTAATTGGTAGTAGGCTTTCGAGCCTATACAGCTTGGAGTAAGACAACATGCATAAAGAGGATGATGTGGTCAAAATACTAATTTGCCTAATAATTCTGCACTCCCTGTATATACATATATATGTATATGAATAAAGTTGCAATAAGAAGAGTAAAATGTCTTCATTTGATAGACATTCAGGGTAAAGAATTAGATAGATAAGGATATTCACGACACAATGACTCTTATTTATCAAAAGTCCGATGCACAGTCCGATGCTGTCAGGGTGCCAGGAATCAGACTGAGACGAGAAGTGCAAAAATAATCACACCTTTATTAATAGCAAAAAATAATAAAAAGTCCACAAGTCAAATAACAAGCCAGGAATCAAAACCAGAGCTGCTGGTGAGACGAGCCGAGTCAGGAGCCAAAGCGAGTAGTCAGACGAGCCGGAATCAGGAACAAGGATAACAGCAGAGTCAGGAACAAGCCAAGAATCAGGAACCAGGAGGGACATCAGACAGCCAGGTAATACACAGGAGCTCTCACAAACAAGTCTGAGACAATGCAAGGGCAAAGCATACTGAACAGAGGCCCTTTAAATAGTAAGTGATGACATCACAATTCTGAGACTGCATCCTGTCTCACACTGATGATGTACACCAGTCTGGCCATAAAAGGAAGTGCAGGAATTTAGCAGCATCACACAGTATACACCAGAGTCAGCAAGAGAGGTGAGTAAAATGGCTGCCAGCAGCACATGGCAAACAAAACAGGAAAAAACCCTGACAGATGCTCATCATGCCGCACTTGACTTGCTTGTTTTTGACAGCTTTTTTTATAAATAAGGGTGTCGTATGCAGATCCGCGGCAGCGATGTCTGGTGAGCGTATTGACACCAGCTAATGCACCGAGATTGACGCTTTGATAAATATCCCCCTATACCACAAATTACAGTAGTGCCGTAATGGCTACATGAGACATTAGAAGAGTGTTTAGTGTTTTAGTATGCCAAGCGCTAGTGGGTGTACCTTAAGCTCTCTTCCATAAGTCCCCTAGTGGACTTAATAAGTTAAATATGTAAAAGAAGGCTAAGGTAAATGTGGTAAAAGACTAGAATTATTTATAAATATAAAACATCAATTTAAAACATCAATTTAAAATCAGTCCCAATATCTAACAGACGTATAAAGCTTCATGGATCCATGATACAGATATAAACAGTATTATATAATAAAATACAATAAATAGAATATATTAGTCACAGTGAGATAGTCACAGGATATTGCACTCTGTGGCAATGTACAGATACGTTACCAATGGATGCTGACATACAGTGTATAAAAGTCTTATCTTTATATAATGGTGTTCCTATAGAGTTCCTTCAGTTGAGGTTGGGACAAAAAGAGAAAGAGAACTTCACTCTATTATAGAGGAAGGCTGATGGTGTTGCAGGTGATATAGGGGCCTATTTAACAAAGGTCTGTCTGACCTGATCCAACCTTGCTGAATGCAAAGATCAATACACTCTTCATATTCAGCATTGCACCAGCAGCTCTTGTGAGCTGCTGGTGCAACGCTGCACCTTGCAGATTTTCGGCCAATCGGCCACCAGCAGGGGGTTGTCAATCAACCTGATCGTACTCGATCGGGTTAAATTGTGGCGACGTCTGTCCACTCAGAGCAGGCGGACAGGGTTATGGAGCAGCAGTCTTTAGACCAAAAACAAGGGCCCTCAAGCTCCATTCTTAGTGGGGTTGAATCCATGTATTAGAGTGACAAATCCGGATGTTCAAGTAATTGATTATAAAAATGAAAAATTCAATGAAAAAATTCCAATGAAAACTGTGATATAAAAACTTTTGGTGTGATTTAAAAATAAAAATAGTGCAATTAAAAATAAAAATGAAAATAAAAATAAAAATACATCTGAAAAAATGTGTGAAGGATATCCAGAAAAATGGGTGACAAAAATGTTAAAGTGAAATTGTACGTGTTGATCCCCAAACAAATTGGAGGGTATCCCAATAGAAAAAATAATAAAAAGAGTGTGTGCTTTGGGAGGTAGTGAAACTGAGCTTCTGGTGTATTCTAATGGTACAAAATCCAAAAGGGAATTCCTGAAACCTGTGAAAAACAAAAAATACAATAGTGCAATAAAGTTTTAAACACCTTATTAAGGTATTGAAAATGGGCTTACCAGTGGTATGTCTACGCGTTTCGGCCTCTCATAGGCCTTTCTCAAGACCTCTTAATGGATTGAAGTTCTCTTTCTCTTTTTTTCCCAACCTCAACTGAAGGAACTCTATAGGAATACCATTATATAAAGATAAGACTTTTATACACTGTATGTCAGCATCCATTGGTAACGCATTTGTACATTGCCATAGAGTGCAATATACTGTGACTATCTCACTGTGACTAATATATTCTTTTTATTGAATTTTACTATATAATACTGTTTATATCTGTATCATGGTTCCATGAAGTTTTAAATGTCTGTTAGACATTGCGACTGATTTTAATTTGATGTTTTATATTTATAAATAATTTGAGTCTTTTACCACATTTACCTTAGCCCTCTTGAGTTGGCGCTCTCTTCCCTCTTTTACATATTAGACATTAGAAGAGATTAGCTTCCCAGTAGTGGTGGGAGAGCCCAAGTCTTTAAAGGGTGTTCTTGCATCATCTTTAAATTCAATATAAGACTTATTTTCTATTTTTCTCTTTTCACAGTCCCAGATCTATCTCAATCCTATCCACTGTTCTTTAATCCTAACTTCACTGTCCCTGTCTCCCTACTAGACTTGATACTAATCATAGATTCCTGCCCACCCTCACTGCATATTAGCCCTAACTAGACAAGTGCACGGACAAAAAATTTGTTTCGACTAAATATTTAAGTCTAAATAGTCATAAAAATGTGTTTTCCGAACATTCGGCTGCAATGCTATTCAGTATTTCTTTAATTTTAAACTAAACAAATACTGAATATTCGTGCAACATTTACATTAAATTTCAATAAACAAATGTAAATGTTTCTTTGCTACAGCTGAAAAATGCTGACACTTATGCACAGAATAATAAAAATAGGAGGCTTAACATGGCCGCTTCCAGGACCTGCGATAAAGGATCTTCTCCTTTAACGCAGGCCCCGCAGTATGTCTTCATTTTCTTTCAATTTAGTAGTTCATTTAGGGCTAGATTACAAGTGGTGAGCTATTGTTAGTGCGGGTCGAGATGGGCAAAATCACGACCGCACTAACTTGCAAGCATATTACAAGTTGGAAGTAAACAGACATTGGTAAATCTACCCCTAAGCATAAGTGAAATGCGCAAAAAAAAACTGCACCAAACAAGACATAAATATATTAAAATAAAGTGTTACACTCATATATACACTATATGATAAAAATGATTAATATAAAATTTTTATAATTTAAAAAAAAAAGGTTTATGATGATGTATTTGATTACAAAGCAGAAGTCCAACCTCCAATGATTTTAAAAACAGTAATGGCGAATGGTGCCATTTTGTTATGCGCAGTTCAGTCTATTTACAGCATTACAGTGCACTCTGTGGGGCTGATTTATCATGTGTCTGGTGGACATGATCCGCTGTAGTGATCATATCCGCTAGACATCGATAAATGCCAGCAGCATACACTTGTGCAATGCCGCCCCCTGCAGATTTGCGGGTGTGTTAATCAACCGGATCTTATGCGGGGTATACGGCCCCATTCGGGCCATGATAAATCGGCCCCAATATCTCAGTGTCATAGTCTGACTACAGTCAGGGTCGTCTTTAATATTGACTGGACCCTGGGCAAAAATTTTCTTGGGCCCCTCCCCCCATGCAATTTCGCTCTCCCCCCCAACATCCCAAAAAAACAACTAAATCATTTTTTTTTTTAATTATTAGCCCAGCAGTGGATTATCCACTGCTGAGCTAATCATTTAAAAAAATGAAATAAATTGCAATATGTGAAACTGGACCTAAGCAGTACTAATAAGTAAATAAATATATAAATTCCTCCACTATGGATTCATTTAATATTCTTTTGAATGTGATTCTGGTGTGAGGTCAGCTGGTTAAAGAGATTTAGGGCAGCCAACAGGAGCAAAGCAAGGTAAAGACTGAGGAGGAAGCATGGAGGTGCAGTATAAGTTTACTGACTGGAACAGCAGAACTGCTATGGGAAGCTGTAAAATCTGAGACAGAGAGAAAACAAAAACTATAAAAAATAAACCTTACATTAATGTGTGAAGTATCAGCATGACACTATACATCAGCCACAGCAGCACATGTCACTTCTTTGCTAGGAGGAAGTTCCTTCCCCACCCTGCACTAGACAATGCTGCATGGGGAGGGGTGTGTGGGCACTCACTTATTCTTCCCACTGACACCTTTCTACAAAGCACTGTTCCCCTAACAAACTTCAGTTAGTTGATCTTAGGGCCACAGCAGAAAGAGCAGGGCTAAGGGGACCAGCAGACTGAATGCTACCTGTCCAAGGCTGCATGGATACAGTGTGAGATGAGTCACACAGCCTCAAGAGAGCAGTGTATGCAGCTGCACAGATGCTCAAATCCTCACATGCTTGCCACTCCAACTTTCTGCTGCATGCGCTTACAGTCAGCCCTACCCAGAAACAATCCCCACCACCAGAGCAGTTACCTGGTAACAGTGGTAACCCCAGTAGGACCTTTTATGATACAGTGGGAATGGTTGGATGCCGAGTTAGGGCTTTGCATTCAGTGCTGCACAGTGCACATCTAAAACAGCACATGGCAATAGCTTGGCATGTCACATGACACCGGCACGGTCTGGCACAGTTTTTTAATAAATATAAGCAGAGTACTTTTGACTGTGACAGTATTCTGACTGAATGGGTGTGTTCCCCATGTCACATCAGCAGTCTGGTATGAACCCCTCTTGGGCCCTTCAACAGAAATTGGGCCCTGGGCAGCTGCCCCTTTTGCCCTGTGTTAAAGACGGCCCTGACTACAGTAATTGTCTGTACTGTACTGTGCTGTGCTAGCCTTACACTAAACCTAGCGATATTGCACACATAATATATTTTCAAATGTTTTCAAGTTTTTAGACACACTGGCAATTGAAATGAAAGATAAAACCAACTTGTAAAGTGGTTTTCGCTTTACAGTGGCGCTCTGGTCCCTAACCTGCTGTATTAGAAGGGTATTCTTGTACATATATACACATACATGCATATATAAACATTTATATACATATATACACGCATATATATATATATACACGTTGGAGTCCTTTCAATACCTTAAAACTTAAAGAATTGATTTTTAAGCATGTTTAATATTTTATGTTTTACTATGTTTTTACTGTAAATATTTTACATTCAAATGTTTTTCACATAGTAGAAAAAAAATATATTTTAAAATATATATTCCTATATATATCTGTATTTATCTATACTTGTATGTGTGTGTAAATATATATATATATATATATATAATCAAAGGAAAAAAGTTCAATAAACTGCACAAAAGGGTGTAAAACTGTAAGCAAGATTCAGCGTGCTATGTATCTCCTTCCTGTGATATGTGATAGTTCACTTGGTAATGCAGTATATCAGCAATGATGCAAACAAACAAACAGAGGCGGACTCTATCCCCGGTGTTACTGACACTAGCGGTGCTTAGTGGGACCTCCTAGAGCAATCTCTGCCCAATTACAGCGATATGCTGTGCCCACTCACCGCTCTCCTAGTGCCTCCAGCGTCTGGAACAACCACCGTGATCTCCGAAATCCTTTGGCTCTCTGTTTGTTCGAATACGGCGTTCCGCCGTGGTGCCGGGAGGAGTGTCCTCTCACGTGACCTTGTCACGGCCAATCGACTTGATTGCTGTCGTAACCAGGCAACAGCATAGGTGAATCCAGCGTGTCAACAGGTGGTGCTAAATCTGCGAGCTTCTCCTCGCACTAGGAAATCCTGGTGCAAATTTAGACAACGGTAAAAAACTTGATCCCAGTCGAGGTATTTAAAAGCACAAAAAGTCTTTATTAGATTCCACTTGTGGTAAAAGCATAAGGAGGTACCAAAACACATAAAAAGAATATTCACACGAAAGCATAGGCTAACATGTTTCGGCCTGATGCCGTAGTCGTAGCTGGAGTAATGCAAGCGTGTGAAGCATTTAAAGGGACATCTGTTCAATGATAGGTCAAATAGAGACCAATCATGAACCTTCATTTTAAGTGTGTGAATACAGACATTTAACCCGTTAGTTACCAAAAAGATACATAGAAAACTTTGCACATCATTTTTTCATAAATACAAAAATGCATACTTAAATTATAGACATTTTAGCCTGAAGGACAATTACATGAGTAATGTACATAAACTTTTAAACTTAAGATCTATATAATACTTAGTAATTATGTATCAAGTTAATAAATAAATGAATCAAGTCAAAGGGAGCAATTCAAAAGAAGCAATACTATTGCTGATACATATATATATGGTCAAACTGGCACAATTAAGAGTCTATACGACATGATAAAATGAACAAATTCTGCATATGGAATGGAATATCATAAGCATGGAAATAATAATAATAAATAAATTGAAAAAGCTCAATTCCGTATAGAGCTAAAAATAAAAAATAAAAAAAAACTTTTCCTTTATTAAAATGTCCGATGCTTATGTTGATAACCACCCTCAATCTCTGTATGCAGCACAGTGTTCATACACACTGTTAAACCGATTTTCACAGTTAAATAAGTAGGGGTGAACCGATATATAAATGAAATGTCAATCAATACAAAACAAAACAAAAACAATACAACTCTCTTATTATGGTTGGTTTCAATAAACAGTAATAATGAAAATATACTAGAATGGAAGGACGTTAGTGTAGATTACAGCATAATAATAATAGTCATATATGGCTGTACATGTATACACTAATGAAAAATGAGTAAAACACATTTTAGTATTTGTATTTAGAAATTTGTAGTTGTATTTGATATTGAGTGTTTACTGAATATACAATCAGCCCAAGGGTGGACACAGATATGATAAACCTGATCTATTTCCAATAATTGATTAAATCATATTCTGAGTTGAGGCCCTTGGGCACGCGTGTTTGCAATCTAAAGATCCAAAACATTTCGCGTTTCCCCAAAGCCTCATCTCTATTACCACCTCTAGGGGGGTGTTTAACCCATTCAATGGCTTGCCATCTTAATGTGTTGTTATTTTTATTATGTATGTTTTTGAAATGTTTCACCAAGGGTGTGGTTGCTTCACCAGTCTTAATAGAGGAAAGATGATTTCTTATCCTCGTATTGACATCTGTCGTGGTGAGACCCACATATTGAAGGTTACATTGGATACAAGTCAGGACATAAATGACATAGGAGGATGTACAGTTAAGGCAGGAATCAATGCTGAACTCCTCACCAGTCACTGTTGACTGAAATTTGTTTGAGAGGGTAGCAAATTCACATGGTCTACATCTAGACCTGCCACACCTGTACATCCCCCTATGTCTAAGCCAAGACCCACTCAGGGGATCAGCTGGACTGGGAAGTTCAGAGGGAGACAAGTAGTTCCCTATGGTCTTACTCTTTCTGTAGGAACAGCGTAAACCTTGTTCCACACATTTAGTCAATTTGTTATCAGCCACTAGAAGTGCAAAATGTTTTTTCACTATTTTGCATATACTTCTATATTCTTCGCTGTACTCAGTTACAAAAGTAACCTGGTCACTTTGAGTGGAAACACATTTTTTGTTTTTGGACTGTTGTAACAATGTCTGTCTATCAAGTCTGTCTACTTGTGTTTGTGCTCTCTCTAATACATGCTTCGGATAACCCCTATGTTTTAATCTCTCTTTCATTTCAGTTCTTTGCTTTATATAGGCTTTTTCCTCTGTACAGTTTCTTTTAATCCGTATAAGCTGTCCCTTAGCAACCGCAAAAGGCACATCCCTGGGGTGGCAACTCTTAGCATGTGAAATTGTATTTCTGGTAATGGGTTTCCTATACAGATCACTGACTATCTGTCCGTTACTTTTATGCATAAGAGTGAGATCTAAAAAATTGATACAGGTTTCATGTTTTTCAAATGTAAATTCAAGTCCCATCGAATTGTTAGTCAGACCTTGTACAAACAAATCCACAGATTCGGTTTCTCCCTGCCAAATAAATAGCAGGTCATCGATATAACGTCTATAAAAGACGATGTTATTCTTGTAGGCATTTCTATCTCCATAGATGTGGGACAGCTCCCACCAACCCATAAAAAGGTTGGCGTAAGAGGGGGCAAATTTTGCCCCCATGGCTGTCCCACATCTCTGGAGATAGAACTTGCCCTCGAATCTGAAAAAATTGTGTGTCAAGAGAAAATATGCTACCCTCAATACAAAATCCACAAATTTGGTAGAAAAGTTAGAATAACTTTTGAGAAAAAATGAAAGAGCCTGTATACCTTGGTCATGTGGAATGGACGAGTAGAGGGCTGTAACATCTACTGTGACCCAAACATTGTTAGTGTCCCAATGTAATGTCTCAATTAAAATTAACCAAGTCTTTGGTGTCTTTTAAGTAACTTTGTAGGGACGTGACAAAGGGGTTAAGTATGGCATCAAGCCATTGGGATAGGTGTTCCAACATGGAACCTATCCCACTCACTATCGGGCGACCTGTTACATTGGTAAGTGTTTTGTGCACCTTTGGAAGGTGGTGGAAGATGGGCACCACAGGGTTATGGACCAAAAGATAGTCAAAGGTAGATTGATCAAGGTGCCCATCTTCCAACCCATCATCCAAAAGTGACATTAATTCCCTTTGGTATAAATTGGTGGGGTCTCGAGTGAGGGGTTCATAGTTGTTAGTATTATGAAGTTGTCTGTAGGCTTCTTCAATATACTTGTCTCTACTCATAACAACTACTGACCCCCCCTTATCCGCTGAACGAATGACTATATCTTGGTTTTCATGTAATTCTAACAATGCTTGTTTTTCGGTTTTACTGAGATTCTGTCTCTTAGATTGAACCACACTCCCTGATCGAATAGTTTCAGAAAGTCTAGTTAAATCTGCTTCCACTCTATGGTAGAAGGTTTCAAGAATAGACCCCCTACTCTGAATTGGGTAGAATTCAGAGGGATTCTTGAAGCCATTAAAGCTATTGACTAAATCTCTATGTGCCAGAAGTAGCCCCATTTTGTGTCATTCCTATAGAACCCTGCTCAATATCACTAAAATGTTTCTTAAGGGTTAAGTTACGTATCAATTTGTTGATATCCAACATGGTGTGAAACAAATTAAAATTGCATGTTGGCGCAAAATTTAAACCATAACTTAATACCCTTAATTGTGTTTCCGATAGACAATAAGCAGAGAGATTAATAACATTGTTTACTTGTATTTTGTGTTCCTGTTCCCCCTCCGTGGGTATCTCTCTTGCTTCTCTTGGCCTATTCCTGTTTTCTCTGTTGGTTTGTAAAAAACCTGTTCAAAAACTTGTCGATCTACACTAGTGTTAGTAGTGGTAGGTACAATTTGTGTAGTAGTGGTGTGACTAATATATTTAGACCCTGAGTTTGAATGTGGGGATGCTTTCTTGGTAGTTTGCTCTTTCGGTCTCACTGTTTGACTATTGGTGTACTGTTCTTGCGTGGGAAACTGTATCGTGACCTGTTTTTCAGGGATCTTGTTTTTAAGTATACCTTTTGTTGTTACAGGTATATCCTCACTGCTATACGCACCAATATCTTCACCTGATTCCCCTTCACTATCTGAAGTACCAGAAAGTGTTGTCTCCTTATTGGAGACCCCTTGTCTGCCACCCCTACCTCTACTCCTGCTCCTGGATCTCCCCCTTCGATTAAATCTCCTATTTTGGTTACTCTGTTGATGATGCCAATTATAGACTATTTTATTTTCATAGTCTGCAGAATCTCTAAGATATTTCGTATGTTTCAAATTTAATACAAGATTCTTGGACTCTAAGAGAGTATTTCTTAATATCCCATCAAATTTGGAAAAATCAATATCATCCCTCCTATTGTTAAGCTCAAGTTGTAGTGTGCCAATCTTATTTCTAATAGTATCAAGCTGTTGTGTTTTATAAGAAATAAGCCAATGCATAAGCCTGAAAGAACATTCAGTGAGTATAAGATTCCAGGATTCTACTAGATCTATTTCTTTAACCTCAAAAGTCGGAAATTTGTTTATCCTCAAACCTCTTGGTATAATCTGCAATTTTATATACTTATCAAGAGTCCAAACATCAAACTGAAGTTTATGTTCTTTTACAAGCAATTTTTCAATTTCATCAAATAGATCCCCCAAACAATATGTAGTTATATCAGTTGAAAAGACTCTGTCCATAACCAAACAGTCATTGCTCCTTTCAGTGACCGGTAACAGGGAATAAAAGTCTGTAGTGGTACTCTCCATGTATTGTTGTTTAGAAGCTCTAAAGGGTGCAGTTTAAATTGAGACAGTGCTACCAGGAGGCACTGAAATAATAATCAAAGGAAAAAAGTTCAATAAACTGCACAAAAGGGTGTAAAACTGTAAGCAAGATTCAGCGTGATATGTATCTCCTTTCTGCTTATTGTCTATCGGAAACACAATTAAGGGTATTAAGTTATGGTTTAAATTTTGCGCCAACATGCAATTTTAATTTGTTTCACACCATGTTGGATATCAACAAATTGATACGTAACTTAACCCTTAAGAAACATTTTAGTGATATTGAGCAGGGTTCTATAGGAATGACACAAAATGGGGCTACTTCTGGCACGACTCCGCATGCAGTTTTGAATTTAAATTTTGAAGAGACATGTGATGTGATTGCCTTGGAGAATTTGGGGAGACAGGGAGATATTGTCGATGATAGAGATTTAGTCAATAGCTTTAATGGCTTCAAGAATCCCTCTGAATTCTACCCAATTCAGAGTAGGGGGTCTATTCTTGAAACCTTCTACCATAGAGTGGAAGCAGATTTAACTAGACTTTCTGAAACTATTCGATCAGGGAGTGTGGTTCAATCTAAGAGACAGAATCTCAGTAAAACCGAAAAACAAGCATTGTTAGAATTACGTGAAAACCAAGATATAGTCATTCGTTCAGCGGATAAGGGGGGGTCAGTAGTTGTTATGAGTAGAGACAAGTATATTGAAGAAGCCTACAGACAACTTCATAATACTAACAACTATGAACCCCTCACTCGAGACCCCACCAATTTATACCAAAGGGAATTAATGTCACTTTTGGATGATGGGTTGGAAGATGGGCACCTTGATCAATCTACCTTTGACTATCTTTTGGTCCATAACCCTGTGGTGCCCATCTTCCACCACCTTCCAAAGGTGCACAAAACACTTACCAATGTAAGTGAGTGGGATAGGTTCCATGTTGGAACACCTATCCCAATGGCTTGATGCCATACTTAACCCCTTTGTCACGTCCCTACAAAGTTACTTAAAAGACACCAAAGACTTGGTTAATTTAATTGAGACATTACATTGGGACACTAACAATGTTTGGGTCACAGTAGATGTTACAGCCCTCTACTCGTCCATTCCACATGACCAAGGTATACAGGCTCTTTCATTTTTTCTCAAAAGTTATTCTAACTTTTCTACCAAATTTGTGGATTTTGTATTGAGGGTAGCATATTTTCTCTTGACACACAATTTTTTCAGATTCAAGGGCAAGTTCTATCTCCAGAGATGTGGGACAGCCATGGGGGCAAAATTTGCCCCCTCTTACGCCAACCTTTTTATGGGTTGGTGGGAGCTGTCCCACATCTATGGAGATAGAAATGCCTACAAGAATAACATCGTCTTTTATAGACGTTATATCGATGACCTGCTATTTATTTGGCAGGGAGAAACCGAATCTGTGGATTTGTTTGTACAAGGTCTGAATAACAATTCGATGGGACTTGAATTTACATTTGAAAAACATGAAACCTGTATCAATTTTTTAGATCTCACTCTTATGCATAAAAGTAACGGACAGATAGTCAGTGATCTGTATAGGAAACCCATTACCAGAAATACAATTTTACATGCTAAGAGTTGCCACCCCAGGCATGTGCCTTTTGCGGTTGCTAAGGGACAGTTTATACGGATTAAAAGAAACTGTACAGAGGAAAAAGCCTATATAAAGCAAAGAACTGAAATGAAAGAGAGATTAAAACATAGGGGTTATCCGAAGCATGTATTAGAGAGAGCACAAACACAAGTAGACAGACTTGATAGACAGACATTGTTACAACAGTCCAAAAACAAAAAATGTGTTTCCACTCAAAGTGACCAGGTTACTTTTGTAACTGAGTACAGCGAAGAATATAGAAGTATATGCAAAATAGTGAAAAAACATTTTGCACTTCTAGTGGCTGATAACAAATTGACTAAATGTGTGGAACAAGGTTTACGCTGTTCCTACAGAAAGAGTAAGACCATAGGGAACTACTTGTCTCCCTCTGAACTTCCCAGTCCAGCTGATCCCCCGAGTGGGTCTTGGCTTAGACATAGGGGGATGTACAGGTGTGGCAGGTCTAGATGTAGACCATGTGAATTTGCTACCCTCTCAAACAAATTTCAGTCAACAGTGACTGGTGAGGAGTTCAGCATTGATTCCTGCCTTAACTGTACATCCTCCTATGTCATTTATGTCCTGACTTGTATCCAATGTAACCTTCAATATGTGGGTCTCACCACGACAGATGTCAATACGAGGATAAGAAATCATCTTTCCTCTATTAAGACTGGTGAAGCAACCACACCCTTGGTGAAACATTTCAAAAACATACATAATAAAAATAACAACACATTAAGATGGCAAGCCATTGAATGGGTTAAACACCCCCCTAGAGGTGGTAATAGAGATGAGGCTTTGGGGAAACGCGAAATGTTTTGGATCTTTAGATTGCAAACACGCGTGCCCAAGGGCCTCAACTCAGAATATGATTTAATCAATTATTGGAAATAGATCAGGTTTATCATATCTGTGTCCACCCTTGGGCTGATTGTATATTCAGTCAACACTCAATATCAAATACAACTACAAATTTCTAAATACAAATACTAAAATGTGTTTTACTCATTTTTCATTAGTGTATACATGTACAGCCATATATGACTATTATTATTATGCTGTAATCTACACTAACGTCCTTCCATTCTAGTATATTTTCATTATTACTGTTTATTGAAACCAACCATAATAAGAGAGTTGTATTGTTTTTGTTTTGTTTTGTATTGATTGACATTTCATTTATATATCGGTTCACCCCTACTTATTTAACTGTGAAAATCGGTTTAACAGTGTGTATGAACACTGTGCTGCATACAGAGATTGAGGGTGGTTATCAACATAAGCATCGGACATTTTAATAAAGGAAAAGTTTTTTTTTATTTTTTATTTTTAGCTCTATACAGAATTGAGCTTTTTCAATTTATTTATTATTATTATTTCCATGCTTATGATATTCCATTCCATATGCAGAATTTGTTCATTTTATCATGTTGTATAGACTCTTAATTGTGCCAGTTTGACCATATATATATGTATCAGCAATAGTATTGCTTCTTTTGAATTGCTCCCTTTGACTTGATTCATTTATTTATTAACTTGATACATAATTACTAAGTATTATATAGATCTTAAGTTTAAAAGTTTATGTACATTACTCATGTAATTGTCCTTCAGGCTAAAATGTCTATAATTTAAGTATGCATTTTTGTATTTATGAAAAAATGATGTGCAAAGTTTTCTATGTATCTTTTTGGTAACTAACGGGTTAAATGTCTGTATTCACACACTTAAAATGAAGGTTCATGATTGGTCTCTATTTGACCTATCATTGAACAGATGTCCCTTTAAATGCTTCACACGCTTGCATTACTCCAGCTACGACTACGGCATCAGGCCAAAACATGTCAGCCTATGCTTTCGTGTGAATATTCTTTTTATGTGTTTTGGTACCTCCTTATGCTTTTACCACAAGTGGAATCTAATAAAGACTTTTTGTGCTTTTAAATACCTCGCCTGGGATCAAGTTTTTTACCGTTGTCTATATATATATATATATATATATATATATATATATATATGTTTTATTATATAAAGTGGACGTGTCCGGGCGCAGTCGGCGTGAGAGAGAGGGGAGAGAAATAGAAAGAGAGGGGGAGAGACAAAAAAGATAGGAAAGAGCTAAAGAGAGGGGGAAGAGCAGAAGAGAGGGGGGAGAGAGCAAAATAGAGGGGAAAGAGCAAAAGAGAAGGTAAAGAGCAAAATACAGGGAAGAGAGAGAAAAAGAGAGGGAGAGAGAGAGCAATAGAGGGGGGAGAGAGAAAAAGAGAGGGGTGAGAGAAAAAGAGGGGGGAGAGAGAGCAATAGAGAGGGGGAGAGAGAAAGCAAATGAGAGGGATGGAGAGAGAGAGCAAAAGAGAGGGGAGAGAGACAGAGCAAAAGAGAGGGGGGAAAGAGGGGGAAGAGAGAGCACAAAAGAGAGGGGGAGAGAGAGAGAGTGCAAAAGAGAGGGGGGGGGGAGAGAGCGCAAAAGAGAGGGGAGAGAGAGCGCAAAAGAGAGGGGGAGAGAGCACAAAAGAGAGGGGGAGAGAGAGCAAAAGAGAGGGGGAGAGGGAGCAAAAGAGAGGGGGGAGAGAGAGAGCAAAAGAGAGGGGGAGAGAGAGAGAAAAAGAGATGGGGAGAGAGAGAGCAAAAGAGAGGTGGAGCGAGAGAGTGCACAAAAGAGAGGGGGAGAGAGCACCAAAGAGAGGGGGGAGAGAGAGCAAGGGGTGGGACCTCTGTACTGCAAAAAAAGGCCATGTGAACAGGCTTTAGGACTAGTATATATATAAATAAAAAAAATGTATATATAGTTATTTTACTAAAAAAATAATCTTATATATAGAAATATATATTTAAAAATATAGAGAACATTTCTATACTTGGAATTAGACGACTGCTTACTAGCAGACCCTGCAATTAAGTTGAAAATCCAAAACAAGATAGATGACTTTTTCTTACATAACGTTTCCACTGACACCTCCCCACAAACCAACTGGGAAGCCCATAAATGTACCATTAGAGGGGAAATAATAGCCTGCAAAGCTTACCTTTCTAAATTAAAGAGGGAAGCAACTACTAACCTTATCAAAGACATATCCCATCTGGAAGGGATCCATAAAACAAACCCTGAGGACGCGCTCACCCTACAAACCCTTCAGACTAAGCGTTTTAATCTAGCCTCTATTATTCACAAGGAACAGAATAGAAGAACCTTCCTTTTTAAACAACGTTCATATGTAGATTTAAATAAATCAGGTCGCGCATTAGCCAGATATATAAAAAAGAAAACAAAATCCAACTACATCCTCCACATAAAAGATAACAAGGGCAGTTCACATAGGTCCACCAAGGCGATTGCGGAAACATTTAGGAAGTATTACCAAAATCTATACAACTTGTCTCCCTCCCCCCCGAGAGAGGAATCGAGCACCTTGTCTCGCCAGCAACTCATCTCTGAGTATCTCTCTAAACTAAATTTACGCAAAATAACCCAGCTGCAGAGGGAAGCCCTGGATGAACCTTTCTCATTAGAAGAATTGCAAACAGTCATTAAGAACCTCCCCACTAATAAAGCCCCAGGCCCTGATGGTTACACATACAAATATTTTTCAACATTTGCAGAACAATTAGCTATACATCTACTGCAGTACTTTAATTCCATAGACCCCAACCACCCTTTCCCTGACCGGGCCCTAGAAGCACATATAACCATACTACTTAAACCCCAAAAACCCCCAGAAGAACCCACTAGCTACCGCCCTATCTCTCTGCTAAACACCGATATAAAAATGTATTCGAAACTATTAGCAAATAGAATTAATGCTCTTTTACCTGATCTCATACACCCTGATCAAGTTGGTTTTGTTTTGGGAAGGGAAGCCAAAGATAACACGGTCAGAGCCCTAAACACAATCTTTTACGCCCAAGATCATAAATTACCATTAATAATGCTCTCAGTCGATGCAGACAAGGCGTTCGACCGTGTTGCATGGGACTACCTGCATGCTACACTCTTGACCATGGGATTTGGGGAGGGGGTGATAAATAGAATACTCTCCCTATACACTAACCCTAGCGCCAAAGTACTAATAAACGGAACCCTGTCAGAGCCATTTAAAATATCTAACGGGACACGTCAGGGATGCCCGCTTTCCCCCTTGTTATTTGCCTGTGTAATCGAAACATTAGCAGTTAGGATCAGGTCCCACCCGGATATCAAAGGTGTCACAATAGACAAACAGCAATATACCGTATCTCTATTTGCCGATGACCTTTTATTCACTCTGTCTAACCCTGAATTATCGCTTCCTTTGCTGATTAGGGAATTTCACGATTTCCACGTCATATCAAACTTCCTGGTAAATATTAACAAATCAGAAATATTGAATATATCTTTTAACCCTTATAAACAAAAACAATTAGAAAGATTAACTCCATTTAAATGGAACAAACACCATATTAAATACTTGGGAATTTATCTAGCCACGTCCATAGAGGCAATATTCAAAAGTAATTATGAAAAGATCAAATTCGAGGTGATCAGGGACCTTTCATCATGGCTAGGCCGCATTAACCTAATAAAGATGAACATCTTCCCCAGAATATTATATATCCTACAGACCTTACCAATCCCCTTACCAGAAAAATACTTACCTTCCTTACAGCGAGCTCTTAGTAATTTCGCATGGCACAAAAAACATCCTAGAATTAATAAGACTATTATGTCTCTGCCTAAATCACAGGGCGGACTGGGGTTGCCCAACCTATCTTACTATAGATATGCAATATTTCTACAAAGAATTGTGGATTGGAATATTCACAAAAGCTACAAAAGATGGGTGGATATGGAACACGGAATAACTCTATCTCAAAACCTCAGCAGCCCATGCTGGGCATTTAAACCCCCCCAAGCTTTAGCCCCCCAGTCGGGTGTCATCATTACAGAAACTTATAAAGTTTGGAATAGCACGTTGACCCTGTTTCCGAATCTCTCCTCCAGACCCTCGCCATTAACCTCTCTCAGTAAAAATGGCGAACTTGACCTAGGGCCGAGTTTAAACAAACACTCATACCCTTCCCACCTTCACGACTTCCCAGCCTATTGGGTAGTTCAAAACGAACAGGTCAAAACACAGACGGAATTAGTACAACAAGGTTTCTCCTGTTTAGATAATTGGTTCACATACAGACGAGTACACAACTTCCTCACAAATCATAAGCAATCCCCAAATATGACTAGACCCCTGACTACATTCGAACAATTATGTGTAAAAGCTCCCCCAGCCCGTCACACCTTATCACAGATTTACAAGATATTGATTAAACCTTTCCCGGGGTACCTTGTCCCATACATGGAGAGCTGGGAAAGGGACCTGGGAATAATAATACCACTGCACATAAGGTCAAAGATAATTAACACAACACTTAAGACCTCCATCTCTATGGCTACCACAGAAATTAACCTAAAAATACTCCATAGATGGTACTACACACCGCAAAAACTACACAGACTATTTTACAAGTCCCAAAACAAATGCTGGCGCTGTGGTCATGTTAATAGCGGCATGGCCCACATGTGGTGGTGGTGCACTGCCATCCAAAACCTATGGAGATCTGTCATTTCAGAAATAGAAGACATACTTGAGACACAATTTCCACTAGATCCCTTGCTCTGGTTGTTAAACAAGCCCCCCAAGTTAAAACATAAACCCTCCCTTAAACTACTTTTCATAATGTCAAATAGCATAAAATTTTTAATTGCCAAAAACTGGAGATCAAAAGAACCACCTACTATAGAAATGTGGGTACAAAGAGTATCTGAACTAATTCACCTCGAAGAACTGTATTATTTAAAAACGGGCAGAATGGAGGTGTACTCCGAAATCTTATCTTTATGGGAAACATATCTCAAAGATAGCTAGACGGGTCCTATATTTACTTTCAGTCCTGTGAAGAACCGGACTTACCTGGGGGTGGAATTTCCCTTTAGTTAAACAGTAATATAAATAAATTAAAGGAAAGAACTTTTGTGCATAACCTCCTTTATAAGTCTTGTTGAGAATCAAATTATTAGGTTAAGTGTGCGTTGTCCCAGTCCAGTTCAATGTTAAGTTAATTAAAACTGAATTAGCTTCATGTCTAACATATTGCGCTTTACTTTATATGTATCAACATGGAGCTGCGTCTCCACACCCTGTAATTCTACTTTTATTATCTTTTCAATAAAGCTGATTCAAAAAAAAAAAAAAATATAGAGAACATTTTCTTCTATGTGAAAAACTTTGCAATGGTAAATTTGCATAACTATCTTGTGTTAGAGCTTGAGCAAAACAAAAAATATTTAGAGCGCCACTTGTAATGTAGCCCTCATTTAGATTTTCGTTTTGTAAAAATGAAGCAAATATCCTTGTTTTGACATGAATTTGAATGCAGCTGTTTGGCTTTAACCATGATATCCCAATCCACTCCATTGACTTTAACCATAATTGTGATGTACCGGTCCTGCACCACACTTAAAGGGACAGTATACTGTAAATCTGTTTTTCCCTTGCTATACCAGCTGCAGAGAATAAAATGTATGAGAAATTGCATTTTCAGGTTTATTTGTCTATATGAAATAGCTGGTTTTGTGCTATTAAATCACAGCCTATTAAAATGCGTAGAGCTTGCAGGTAATATTAACTTAAAGGATCAATCAATTCAAAATTTGATAATACGTAAAGTGTTTCATTAATGAAAGTATAACATTATTATAATGTTAATTATTTCTTTTTCTACACTTGTAAAATACATATCAAAATTGTGCTTATTCCACTTTCTCCTGGGAAGGCTTGGGTTAATACTGTTATCTACTTTTCTGTGAACTAGTGTTCCCCTCTCCCTCACATTGAGCCAGATTACAAGTGGCACGCTAACAGTTGCACACAAGAAATATCGGTTATATCTCTGCTGTTTGCGTGCGTCGTAAGTAGTGTGCATATTACAAGTTGAAAGTAAACACGATCACTGAAGCCTAATTAAATTTAACGAGTGATAGAATAGCGCAACCTCATAGCTTTGGTTAACTGTTACACTCGAATAAAAAGGTATCACAAAACAGATGTATTTATATGTGTATATATGTATTTACAGAAATATATATATACTACTAAATACATAAAAGCATATGTATACATATATGGACATATATACATAGTTGCGTTGGAGCCATTTACAGTCAAGTATATGAAAACATGAAAAAACATATTTATACAATATTCATATTTAACCCCTTAACGACCGAGGACGTGCAGGGTACGTCCTAAAAAAAAAGACAGTTTTTTTTAGGACGGTTATTGCAGTGATGCCTCGATATGGAGGCATCCTGCAATAACCTTGCATGGCCATCCGATGCAGAGTGAGCCACTCTGTGGCCCTCTCTGCACCGGACATCGATGGCCGGTATCGTTGGTGGGTGGGAGCCAACTTTGAAGACGGGTGGCAGCCATCGATGGCCCTGCTGATGTGGAGGGGGGCGGGATCGTGGGTGGGGATGGCCGGGGGCACGCACGGTTGTGCCTGCATGCACGGGAGGGGGCGGGCGTGTGCACGGGGAGGGAGCGGGTGGGAACCGCTACACTACAGAAAAATGTGTAATAAAATTGGGTAAAAAGGGGGATAAAAAGTTTTAAAAAAAAGACATCAGTCAGGTGGTGGGGGTTGATCTGTGGGGGGAAGCTACACTACAGAAAAACAAAACAGAAAAGCAAACTGGGTACTGGCAGACAGCTGCCAGGACCCAAGATGGCCCCCAATAAGGCAGAGGGGGAGGGTTAGAGAGCTGTTTTGTGGGGGATCAGGGAGGTTGGGGGCTAAGGGGGGATCCTACACAGCAGCATATGAAAATATGCTAAAAAAAATATTTTAAAAAAACTTTTATTTTAGTACTGGCAGACTTTCTGCCAGTACTTAAGATGGCGGGGACAATTGTGGGGTGGGGGAGGGAAGGGAGCTGTTTGGGAGGGATCAGGGGGTGGGATGTGTCAGGCGGGAGGCTGATCTCTACACTAAAGCTAAAATTAACCCTGCAAGCTCCCTACAAACTACTTAATTAACCCCTTCACTGCTAGCCATAATACACGTGTGATGCGCAGCAGCATTTAGCGGCCTTCTAATTACCAAATATCAACGCTAAAGTCATATATGTCTGCTATTTCTGATCAAAGGGGATCCCAGAGAAGCATTTACAACCATTTGTGCCATAATTGCACAAGCTGTTTGTAAATAATTTCAGTGAGAAACCTAGAATTGTGAAAAATTAAACGTTTTTTTTTTATTTTGATCGCATTTGGCGGTGAAATGGTGGCATGAAATATACCAAAATGGGCCTAGATCAATACTTGGGGTTGTCTACTACACTACACTAAAGCTAAAATTAACCCTAGAAGCTCCCTACATGCTCCCTAATTAACCCCTTCACTGCTGGGCATAATACATGTGTGGTGCGCAGTGGCATTTAGCAGCCTTCTAAGCCAAAGCTATATATGTCTGCTATTTATGAACAAAGGGGATCCCAGAGAACCATTTACAACCATGTATGCCATAATTGCATAAGTTGTTTGTAAATAATTTCAGTGAGAAACCTAAAGTTTGTGAAAACATTTGTGAAAAAGTGAACAATTTTTTTTATTTGATCGCATTTGGCAGTGAAATAGTTGCATGAAATATACCAAAATTTGGGATGTCTTCTAAAAAAATATATACATGTCAAGGGATATTCAGGGATTCCTGAAAGATATCAGTGTCCCAATGTAACTAGCGCTAATTTTGAAAAAAAAAGTGGTTTGGAAATAGCAAAGTGCTACTTGTATTTATGGCCCTATAACTTGCAAAAAAAGCAAAGAAGATGTAAACATTGGGTATTTCTAAACTCAGGACAAAATTTAGACACTATTTAGCATCAGTTTGTTTTGGTGGTTGTAGATGTGTAACAGATTTTGGGGGTCAAAGTTAGAAAAAGTGTGTTTTTTTCCATTTTTTTCCTCATATTTTATAAAAATTTTTATAGTAAATTATAAGATATGATGAAAATAATGGTATCTTTTGAAAGTCCATTTAATGGCGAGAAAAACTGTATATAATATGTGTGGGTACAGTAAATGAGTAAGAGGACCATTACAGCTAAACACAAACACCGCAAAAATGTAAAAATAGCCTTGGTTCCAAACGGACAGAAAATGGAAAATTGATGTGGTCATTAAGGGGTTAATAAATGTATTTACTGTAAATATTTCACATTCTACATTCTAATGTTCTGCACATAGCAAAATATAAATAAATATTTATATATAGATATGGATCGTGTCAGTATAGAGCATAATGCAAGCTTTTTAGCCTCAACGCACAACCTGTAATACCGACGCTATGAAAATCCCACACAAAAACCTCATTTTTTGAGTGCGGAATGGACATTGCGTTACAGGCTAAAATGCTTGTGGTATAGCTATACCGACACAACTCGTAATATGCGTTCCTGGCCATTATGCTGGAATGGACATTTTTTCATCGTTAAAAGGTGTACCTCAATACTAGCCGATAGAAAATAATGTACCTTTTATTATTATAAAGATCTGATACTGTTTTATACATATCTGTACCTATAAATATATATGAATAGATATGTAGGTATAGGCATGTACACACATATATATAGAAATATGTTTTTAAGAATAAAAAGGACATTACCCTGTAAGTGAAGAACATTGGTGTGAAATAGTTACAGTATATATACAGTAAAACACAAACAAACACATAAATAGTTATGTATACATACAGGGAGTGCAGAATTATTAGGCAAATTAGTATTTTGACCACATCATCCTCTTTATGCATGTTGTCTTACTCCAAGCTGTATAGGCTCGAAAGCCTACTACCAATTAAGCATATTAGGTGATGTGCATCTCTGTAATGAGAAGGGGTGTGGTCTAATGACATCAACACCCTATATCAGGTGTGCATAATTATTAGGCAACTTCCTTTCCTTTGGCAAAATGGGTCAAAAGAAGGACTTGACAGGCTCAGAAAAGTCAAAAATAGTGAGATATCTTGCAGAGGGATGCAGCACTCTTAAAATTGCAAAGCTTCTGAAGCGTGATCATCGAACAATCAAGCGTTTCATTCAAAATAGTCAACAGGGTCGCAAGAAGCGTGTGGAAAAACCAAGGCGCAAAATAACTGCCCATGAACTGAGAAAAGTCAAGCGTGCAGCTGCCAAGATGCCACTTGCCACCAGTTTGGACATATTTCAGAGCTGCAACATCACTGGAGTGCCCAAAAGCACAAGGTGTGCAATACTCAGAGACATGGCCAAGGTAAGAAAGGCTGAAAGACGACCACCACTGAACAAGACACACAAGCTGAAACGTCAAGACTGGGCCAAGAAATATCTAAAGACTGATTTTTCTAAGGTTTTATGGACTGATGAAATGAGAGTGAGTCTTGATGGGCCAGATGGATGGGCCGTGGCTGGATTGGTAAAGGGCAGAGAGCTCCAGTCCGACTCAGACGCCAGCAAGGTGGAGGTGGAGTATTGGTTTGGGCTGGTATCATCAAAGATGAGCTTGTGGGGCCTTTTCGGTTTGAGGATGGAGTCAAGCTCAACTCCCAGTCCTACTGCCAGTTTCTGGAAGACACCTTCTTCAAGCAGTGGTACAGGAAGAAGTCTGCATCCTTCAAGAAAAACATGATTTTCATGCAGGACAATGCTCCATCACACGCGTCCAAGTACTCCACAGCGTGGCTGGCAAGAAAGGGTATAAAAGAAGAAAATCTAATGACATGGCCTCCTTGTTCACCTGATCTGAACTCCATTGAGAACCCGTGGTCCATCATCAAATGTGAGATTTACAAGGAGGGAAAACAGTACACCTCTCTGAACAGTGTCTGGGAGGCTGTGGTTGCTGCTGCACACAATGTTGATGGTGAACAGATCAAAACACTGACAGAATCCATGGATGGCAGGCTTTTGAGTGTCCTTGCAAAGAAAGTTGGCTATATTGGTCACTGATTTGTTTTTGTTTTGTTTTTGAATGTCAGAAATGTATATTTGTGAATGTTGAGATGTTATATTGGTTTCACTGGCAAAAATAAATAATTGAAATGGGTATATAATTGTTTTTTGTTAAGTTGCCTAATAATTATGCACAGTAATAGTCACCTGCACACACAGATATCCCCCTAAAATAGCTATAACTAAAGACAAACTAAAAACTGCTTCCAAAACTATTCAGCTTTGATATTAATGAGTTTTTTGGGTTCATTGAGAACATGGTTGTTGTTCAATAATAAAATGAATCCTCAAAAATACAACTTGCCTAATAATTCTGCACTCCCTGTATATATGTATGAATAAATAGAATATATTCTACTATGTGAAGAACATTGGAATGTGAAATCTTAATTTTTTATGTCGGGTTAGCTCATTGAAAATGCGATCGGGTTTACATGCGAGTACGATGTTATTTTTTTTCTACTTTCCGGACTCCATTGAAGTGTCCATTGAATGGGAGAATACGTTAACATGATCACAATATTGTAAGTTTGGCTTTTTTGCATGCGTAGGGATAGCGCACATCCAGAAACGTTTTACTTTCAACTTGTATTACACAGGGAGGCCGAATTATCAAGCCGTCAACTATGCTGCATTCGACGGCACCAATACGCTCGCCTAACATCGCCTAACATCGCGGCCGTGGACCTGAATACGCTCTCCATATTTATAAAAAAAGCTGTCAAAAAGCCGCACACCAAGTACGGGGAGATGAGCAGCGGACTGTTGTTAACTAACAGTCATCGATCTTGCTGCCATTTGGCTTTTTCCCAACTTTATTTATACCCTGTCACTAAACACCGCCACTATACTAAAATGTTTAACCCCTATCCCGCCACAACTTTAATAAAGTTATTAACCCCTATCCCTCTGCTCCCGGAGCCCACTGCAACTCTAATAAAGTTATTAACCCCTATCCCGCCGCTCCCGGACCCCTCCGCAACTAAATAAATGTATTAACCCCTAAACCCCTAGACTCCCACATCACTTCCACTTACTAAACCTATTAACCCCTAAACCACCAGCCATCGCCATAAACTAAATTAAGCTATTAACCCCTAAACCTAACAACCTGCTAACTTTACATTAAATATTAACTCATCCCTATCTTAAAATAAATTAAAACTTACTTTTAGAATTTAATTAAACTATATTAAACTACTAATTAACCTACCCTAACTATTATCCTATAATTACATTAAACTATATTAAACTACTAATTAACCTACCCTAACTATTATACTAAAATTACATTAAACTAACAATTAAAATAACTATACTACATTTCTAAAAACCTAACCCTACTCAAGTTATTTAAATCTACAATAAAATTACTGTTACAAAAAAATAACAACTAAGTTACACAAAATAAAAAACACAATCAGCTAGATTACGAGTTTTGCGGTAAGAGCGGCTCGGTACTAACTTGCAAGTTTTTGCCACCGCTCACCTCCCTACAGCACTGCTATTACAGGTTTACAAAAACCCGGCGTTAGCAGGCAAGAAGTGAGCATTGAGCAAAATTGAGCTCCATACCCCACTTCAATACCTGCGCCCCGGTGAGCTGATTTTACGTGCTCGTGCACGATTTCCCCATAGACATCAATGGGGATAGCCAGCTAAAAAAAAGCCTAACACCTACAATAAAGGAGCGTAAAGCTCCGTAACGCAGCCCCATTGATTCCTATGGGGAATCCGCCTAACACCCTAACATGAACCCCGAGTCTAAACACCCCTAATCTGCCGCCCCCAACATCGCCGACACCTACTTTATACGTATTAACCCCTAATCTACCTCCCCCGACACTGCCGCCACCTACCTACACTTATTAAACCCCTAATCTGCCACCCCCAATGTTGCCGCCACCTACATTAAAGTTATTAACCCCTAATCTGCCGCCCCGCCACCGCCGCCATGTACATTAAAGTTATTAACCCCTAATCTGTCGCCCCGCCACTGCCGCCACCTACATTATACTTATTAACCCCTAATCTGCCACCCACACCACCTACATTACACTTATTAACCCCTAATCTGCCGCCCCCAACGTCCCCGCCACTATACTAAAGTTATAAACCCCTAAACCTAAACCTAACCCTAACACCCCTACTTTAATATAATTAAAATAATCTAATAAAAAATTCCTATCATTAACTAAATAATTCCTTTTTAAAACTAAATACATACTTACCTGTAAAATAAATCCTAAAATAGCTACAATATAACTAATAGTTACATTGTAGCTAACTTAGGTTTTATTTTTATTTCACAGGCAAGTTTGTATTTATTTTAACTAGGTAGACTAGTTAGTAAATAGTTATTAACTATTTACTAACTACCTAGTTAAAATAAATACAAACTTACATGTAAAATAAAATTTAACCTGCCTTACGCTAACACCTAACCTTACACTACAATTAATTAAATTACATTAATTAAATATAATTAACTAAATTACAAAAAAAACAAACACTAAATTACAGAAAATAAAAAAAGAAATTATCAAATATTTAATCTAATTACACCTAATCTAATAGCCCGATCAAAATAAAAAAGCCCCCCCCTCCCAAAATAAAAAAAAAACCCTAGCCTAAACTGCCAATAGCCCTTAAAATGACCTTTTGCGGGGCATTGACCCAAAGAAATCAGGTCTTTTACCTGTAAATAAAAATACAAACAACCCCCCAACAATAAAACCCACCACCCACACAACCTACCCCCCAAATAAAATCCTAACTAAAAAAACCTAAGCTCCCCATTGCCCTGAAAAGGGCATTTGAATGGGCATTGCCCTTAAAAGGACATTTAGCTCTTTTTCCGCCCAAATCCTAAGCTAAAAATAAAACCCACCCAATAAACCCTTAAAAAAAAACTAACACTAACTCCTGAAGATCCACTTACAGTTTTTGAAGACCCAACATCCATCCTAAATGAAGCGGCAGAAGTCCTCATCGAACCCAGCAGAAGTCTTCATCCAAGTGGGCCGAAGTCTTCATCCAAGCCGGCAGAAGTCTTCATCCAGATGGCATCTTCTATCTTCATCCAACCGGCGCGGAGCAGCTCCATCTTCAAGACATCCGGCGTGGAGCATCCTCTTCTTTCCATGGCAGCTGAAGAATGAAGGTTCCTTTAAGTGACGTCATCCAAAATGGCGTCCCTTGAATTGATTGGAACAGCCAATAGAATGCGAGCTCAATCCTATTGGCTGACTGCATCAGCTAATAGGATTTTTTCACCTTTAATTCCGATTGGTTGATAGATTTTTTTGTAACAGTAATTCTTTATTGTAGATTTAAATAACTTGAGTCGGGTTAGATTTTTAGAAATGTAATATAGTTATTTTAATTATTAGTTTAATGTAATTTTAGTATAATAGTTAGGGTAGGTTAATTAGTAGTTTAATATAGTTTAATGTAATTGTAGGATAATAGTTAGGGTAGGTTAATTAATAGTTTAATATAGTTTAATGTAATTGTAGGATAAGAGTTAGGGTAGGTTAATTAGTAGTTTAATATAGTTTAATGTAATTGTAGGATAATAGTTAGGGTAGGTTAATTAATAGTTTAATATAGTTTAATGTAATTGTAGGATAATAGTTAGGGTGGGTTAATTAATAGTTTAATACAGTTTATTTTCATTCTAAAGGTAAGTTTTAATTTTATGGCAAGACAGGAGGCTTCATATTTTGCATCAAATCTTTACTGAATCCAAACAGCAGCAAAGAAAACATAAAGAGAAAAAAATAATAATAGCATAGTAACAAGACTGCACCAATCAGCACACAGCAGCCTAATAAACTGTAATGAACAAGTCCAGCACTTCCTCTTTTCTTTGCTGCTTCCAGACAGCAGGTCATGTATTCATTTTTCCCCTCAAATTTTAATGTATTGTGATTATCTTTGCTTAAGATCAATAATCTGTTTATCATTGTTTAGAATATACTAAGTATAAACCAGTATATATGGTTTCTTTCCTAGGTTCTCTAGTCTCTATTCTGTTTATCTTGTTTAAGACTTTTCTGTAAAACTATTATATATGGTTTCCTTCCAAAGTTCTTTATATTCTTATCACTTTATGTTTCACATTCTTATCCTATATGTAATTGTTTGTTTTATATTGGAACAGGCAATAGGTTTACAGCCTGCTTGCCTGAATTATGTTTTTATATTAGGCCGGTTTCCAGGCCTTATTTCTTTTCTTGCAAAGCTTTAGTTAGTACAGTGTGCAGAGTGTGTGTGGCCAGTAGCCAGGCCTCGTTATTTCATAGAACTTTTTTCCATCAGGTCTGAGGTGCTGTGCTTAGGACCCCTTTATTTCTACTGCACATTATATTAAATTTAGACAAGTCTGTATTTGCTAAACTTGTTTTCTAGCTTGCCTACAATTAATAGGTTTTTCCTTGTGTGTTGTATTATCTTAGTATGATGTCAGCCTTATGATCTAAGATTATATATAGTCATTTTAGGGCCGTGTCACTCCTTTTCTAGCAGCCCCATCTGAGTGACCTATCTATTTATATAAAAATCTCTCTTAATGATATGAAATCCTTTATTCCTTGCCTTTCAGAGCTTTCATATGGGGTTTTTTTAGACTGTTTTAATCTAAGCCCTTTCACTTGTTAGACCCAGGTTTGATGGCCCTCTGGGTCTGACAGAATTAAAAAGTATTTCTTGTTATAGACTATAAAGTATTATAGACTCAGATGTTGATCTAAGGATGCAGGAATCTGTATGTAGGTGAATATTTGTGTTTGTGTATATATATATATATATATATATATATATATATATATATATATATATACAGGTCTTTGTGTCTAGATGTACCTATGCACGTTTTTATGTAGGCATATGTAGCTATATTTATGTGTGTGCGTGTTTATATATGTACATATTTATGTGTGTGCGTGTGTATATATGTACATATTTATGTGTGTGTGTATATATGTACATATTTATGTGTATGTGTGTTCCTATACATGTTTTTATGTATGCATGTGTAGGTGAATATATGCGTGTGTGTGTATATACACGTTTAGGTGTATACATGTACATGTTTTTATATATGTATGTATATATATATGTGTGTATTTTGTCTCTTATGGTTTGGAGTATATAGGAGCTTGTTTCACTTAAATAGTAATATACGTCCAGAAGTTAATGCCACTTGTCATTGTTTTTTATGCACATATATACGGCTTCATTTTGGAAGCTTGTATTGCACAGGCTATTCAGTCTAAATTGCTCTTAATACATCTCTATCAGAGCACAGTTTTAAATTCCATACAATTTTTCCATAATATATATATATATATACACATTCAGCTGCTTCATATTCAGCTGCTTCAGGTTTATTGAATATAAGGAGATTATCCTGTATTAGGCTATATATTTAAACCTACATTAGGGCTTTATTTTATTTATTTGCCTTTATGAGCCTATATTATAAGTTCTTTGGCCTGTTTTCAGGCTATATACTTTAGGCTATATTTATACAGTAATTGTAGCCAGTATTATGGCTATATTAGATATAAGCCGGTATATAAGGTTTTCCTGAATATAGTAGATCTGCCTAATTGAGGCTTCATTGTATAATAAGCTTGTATTAGGACACTTTGAATATAAGTATATTAGGCTATATTATATAAATGAACCCTTATTAAAGGGCCACTCTACACCAGAATTTTTATTGTTTAAAAAGATAGATAATCCCTTTACTACCCATCCCCCAGTTTTGCATATCCAACACAGTTATATTAATATATGTTTTACCTCTGTGATTACCTTGTATCTGGACCTCTGCAGACTGCCCCCTTATCTCAGTGCTTTTGACTGACATGCAGTTTAGCCAATCAGTGCAGACTCCTAAATAACTCCACGGGAGTGATCACAATGTTATCTATATTACACACATGAACTAGTACTGTCTAACAGTGAAAAGAAAAGAAAAAAACCCTTTCAAAATGCTCTGAGCTAAGAGGCGTTTTTCAATGGTTTAGAAATCAGTTTGAGCCTACCTAGCTTTAGCTTTTCAAAAATACCACCAAGGGAACAAAGCATATGTAATGACTAAAGTCAATTGGAAAGTTGTTCAAAATGTCATGCCCTATCTGAATTATGAAAGTTTAATTTTGACTAGACTGTCCCTTTAAGGTTTATTAAATATGAGTATTTTAACCGGTATTAGGTTATTTTGTTTTTTTGTATTTTGGCCTGTATTAAAGGATTACTGTAGTTTTATTCTTGGTATATATAACAATTATATAAATCGGGTTATAATGTTCAAAGAAATAATTTGCACCTACTTGCAGTTTCAAACGATCCTTCTAATATATATATAAAATTTTGTTTTAAAATCTTCTAATGACGTAGGCTAAGACAGCCCACAAATATGGGCTGTACAATCGTCCGTATATTCAACCAATAATATTCAGCTTTTATGAATCAAATTAAAATGTTTAGTCGGCATCTCGCGCATGCGCAATCTGATCCGAGCTATCAAAAAATTATTTCTTTCTTATGCCCACACAATAATAAGTTGCTCATTAATGCTAGGGAGATTCTATATGCAAACAGCACTCACATTATTAGCGCAGCTCCGTCACCCGCTCTGCAATTTCAATACAGAGAAACACAAGGTGACGTATTCTCTGACGTGTCAAAACCTTGAGCAGGGGCCTAGCGGATAATGTCTGCCATATTGGTACCTGGGTTCTCATGCAAGATAGGGCTAGGTGATCAGGTACCCACGGAGTGGGTTTGGAAATCTGGATTACTTTGTGAATCAATTGCAGGCAAACAGTAAGTTATTACAAAGTATGTGACATTAATAAGTGTCTTAATTTAAAAGATGTTACCTATTTTTTTAACTTTGTTTTTTTAGTTCATTGTCCCTTTAAAGGGACATTGAACACTTTGATATATTAATATATAAGGATAAATCATTTATAAATAAAAAAGTCTGCTATATACTTTCATTGTTTATTTTGTCCCCCTTTCCTGCAATTCCATTCTGAAATTCTGAGTTTTTCAGTTCCTGTTAGAATTGGAAGTGCAGAACATTGTTATATCCCACACAGTCATTGGTTGCACACTCTAGTGACCTGTGATGAGAGCAGGATGTGATGTCACTAGTATGTGGGCGGGGCTTAGGTCCGGTGTCTGTGTCGCAGTTAGTTTAGTACAACCAACCTGACTAGATGTGTATTGTTATGCTCTGCAATAAAATAGAGTTGTACCTTCATTGCTGTGTCCTGCATATGTCCTGCATCTCATGACATGGTGTCAGAAGTTCTGGACTGCGCTTCTGTTCCTGATCGATTGCAATGTCAAAGTTTACCCCACCTGAGCCTTTTGACTTCTCTCAGCCTGCAGCTTGGCCCACATGGCGTCAGCGGTTTCAGCGCTTCAGGATTGCTTCCAAACTGAACAAGGAGAGTGGTGAAGTACAAGTTAATTCTCTTTTATACTCTATGGGGAAAGATGTGGAGCCAGTGTTCAATGCTTTTATTTTCCAAGAAGGGGAAGAATTTAACTTTGATATAGTTATGGATAAACTCAGTGCCCACTTTGTGCCCAAAAGAAATATGATTCATGAGAGAGCTTGTTTTCACAAACGTAATCAGCGTGTGGGAGAATCTGTGGAGTCATTTGTGAGCAGCCTGTATGAAATAGCTGAATTCTGTGAGTTTGGTGTTGCTAAAGAAGAGCAAATCAGAGACAGAATAGTTATTGGAATTGCAGATGCTGAAGTCTCCCTGAAGCTGCAGTTAGAGCCTGATTTAACGTTAGATGGGGCTATTAGGATGGCCCGCCAGAGTGAACTGGTGAAAAAGCAAAGTGCTGATCTGAGGTCTGAGAGTATTGTGGATGAGTCTAGGAAAACTGCTAGTGAAAGGCACAGTGTGAGCGGTAGATCTAAAGTACTGGAAAGGCCTAGAAGTGGATGGGCGCAACATGGCCGATGCACACGGTGCTACCGGGCTCATGATCAGAGTGCTATATGCCCGGCCAGAGATAAAAGATGCAGAAAATGTAACAGAATAGGCCATTTTGAAGTGGTGTGTAAAACTGAATACATTAAGGAGATGCAGGTGGACAGTGACCAGGAGGGTCAGGAAGTGTCTTTTGTGGGGTCTGTTGTGGAACGGACAAGCTCAGAGGAAGATTTTACTTTTACTGTAATGGGAGCCAAAGTTGATTTTAAGATTGACACAGGAGCAGATATCACTGTAATGTCTTTTGCTGAATTTGTGAAACTGCCTCGACAGCCCCAGCTGGCGAAGGTTACTACAAATGTCCATAGTCCTGGTGGCCGCATTGATTGTGTGGGGAAATTTCTTGCCAGCTGTGAGTACAAGCAAAGGAAGTTTACCATGTGGGTGCATGTGATCCGAGGTCAGTGTGTTAACAGTTTATTGAGCAGAAAAGCAGCCTGTGACTTGGGCCTCATGGCCAGAGTGAATGAGATTTCCGAAGATATGTTTGGCGAGTTGGGCCTACTGAACTGCAAACCTGTCCGTATAGCACTTCAAAGTGACGCAGTCCCATACAGTATTTCTACCCCTCGTAGAATCCCGTTCCCGCTCATGCCTCAAGTGGAGAAAGAGCTTATGCGCATGAAGTCTATGGGGGTTATTGAAGAGGTTGTTGAAGCGACCGATTGGTGTGCCCCCATTGTTCCAGTTGCAAAGAAAAACGGAAAGGTGCGAATCTGTGTGGACCTGAAAAGGTTGAATGAAGCAGTGAAGAGAGAGAGATTTGTGCTGCCGACATTAGAAGATATAGCTCCAAAGTTGGCTGGGGGGAAGTTCTTTTCCACATTAGACGCTTCTAGCGGCTTTTGGCAGATCCCCCTAGATCCAAAGTGCCGCAAACTGACTACCTTTATCACACCGGTAGGTCAGTTCTGCTTCTGCAGACTCCACTTTGGGATATCCTCCGCTCCTGAAATCTTTCAAAGGGAAATTAGTTCTCTCCTGAGTGACCACGTGGGCACAGCGGTCGTCATGGACGACATTCTAGTGTATGGGTCTACAGTGGAGGAGCATGATCAGCGTTTAAGTTGTGTGCTACAGGCTATCAAAGAGTCTGGACTGAAGCTGAATAAAGAAAAATGTCATTTTAGGAAAACTGAATTATGCTACTTTGGGCATATCATCAACGGGGATGGCATCAAGCCAGACCCCGAGAAAATTTGTGCTATTGAACAGATGAAAAGCCCTTCGGATGTTCATGAGCTGAGACAGATATTGGGCCTTGTAAACTACGTAGGCAAGTTTCTTCCAGATTTATCAACAGTTTTACACCCTGTCACAGAGTTGCTTAAGAAAGACGTTGCCTGGGTCTGGGGACCTTCACAAGAAAAAGCTTTTCTGCATGCCAAGTCCCTGCTGGGGTCTGCCCCAGTGCTGGGGTTCTACGACCCTTCAAAAAAGACTGTGGTTAGTGCCGATGCAAGCAGTTATGGGTTGGGGGCTGCACTCCTGCAGCTGAATGACAACAAACTACAGCCTATCGCCTACTGTTCCCGCACACTGACGGCTGCAGAGTCAAAATACGCCCAAATTGAGAAAGAGTGCCTGGCTGCAGTTTGGGCCTATGAGCGCTTTCAGCGTTATCTAGTGGGTTTGGTGAAATTTAGTCTGGAACCTGACCACAAACCGCTAGTCCCTCTAATCAATTCTTATGACATTGACAAAACACCTTTGAGATGCCAGAGACTTTTAATGAGACTGCTCAGGTTCAATGTTCAGGCAGTGCATGTGCCGGGGAAACAACTGGTTGTGGCAGATACACTATCCAGGCTCCCGCTGGCTGCTGCTGAAGAATCCTCCACGGAATCGGATGTGAAAGTGTATGTTGATTCAGTTCTGGCCTCTAAGTCCATTTCTTCAAGGAAACTAGAAGAGATAAAGAAAGAGACATATTTGGACACAGATTTGCAAGAAGTTATAAGGTACATAAAAGAAGGCTGGCCCGAGAGCCGGGCAGCCTGGATGTCTTTAAATGCTTACCAGCCAGAGAGGTTGCAGCTCACGGAGCTGGAGGGGTTGGTGCTGTTCCAAGACCGCATTGTAATTCCTGTCAGCATGAGGAAGGAGATGTTAAACAGGATTCACGATGACCACTTAGGCATTACAAACTGCAGAGAAAGGGCAGCTACAGCTGTGTGGTGGCCTGGGATCAGCTCTGACATTGCAAATCACGTGTCTAAATGTGCCTTTTGCCGGGAACGCCGGCCTACTCAGAGAAGGGAGCCCTTGATGTCTACTCCGCTGCCTGCGGGGATGTGGCAGAAAATAGCTGCTGATTTGTGTGAACTGCACGGGAAAAAGGTTCTTGTTGTGATCGACTACTATTCCAGATATTTGGAAATTGCACCCCTGAATGATATCACAAGTCAGGCCGTTATCATTCGCCTGAAGAGCTTGTTCGCCCGCTGGGGCATTCCAATGGAGCTGGTGAGTGATAATGGTATGCAGTTCGCTTCTACAGAGTTCAGTGCTTTCAGCAGGGAATATGATTTTGTACATTCCACGTCAAGTCCACATTATCTTAAAACGTGTGTGTGGTAGACCGAGCGCTAGTATTTTACAGCCTTATGCTCACTGGCAAAAGTCCCCTAGTGGACTTGGGATGTTACTACAATTGTGTGATATAGTGAGCGCTGGGAAGCTTAAAAGGACTGTGAGGTATGGATATGTTAAAAATGGAATGTATTTAGTACAGTTAATATACAATGAAAATACAATATAATACATACAAATTAAAAAGCTTCTAAAATTCTTCCTAAAATCTCTATGGATCCATGAGCTATAAGTCTTAAGGATATAGTGTTACCTATATCTGTGGTGTTGGAACAAATATTACGTTAGCTCCGACAACAGTCTAAGACCATAGTATTATGGTCTATAAAGTGCAGTTTAAGCACAGATATTTACAAACAGCAGATGTGATGTAAATGGACAAAATTGGCGTAGTACAATGTTAATAATACAGATGTCAACAATACAGATGCAGTATAAAAGTATAAGTGATAGAAATACAATATAAATAAAAGTGTAGGAGAAATCCAATTGTGTAAAAATGGAAATCAAATTTGTTGAAAAAAATCAAGAAATTTATGTCTCTCAAATAGTTTCTTAAAAAATGTCTCTTTGGAAAATCACAGTGTTCCAAAAAAAAAAAAAAAAATATATATATATATATATATATATATATATATATATATATATATATATCAGAGTGTTCCACAAAAATTGCAAAAGTGTTCCACAAAAATTGTAAAAAATTAATCCACAAATAAATATCAAAGTGTTCAAAAAATATGGTGGGTAAGTGCGTTCAAAGAAATCCTAGATGATTAACTTCCAAAATATACTCCAATAGCTGTGGTAGACGTGAAGGAGATTATAAGAATGCAGAATATAAAAAATATATAAAAAATGTAGAATATAAAAATGCAGAAGAAAAAAAAGTACAATAATGTGGCGGGTAGGTCCATAGTCCTCCTCCTAATCTGTGGGTGAAATAAAGTGCAATAGTGTAATAACGTCTAGATGTGGTATAATAAAATCAGAAATTTGCTCACCAGTATGTCGACGCGTTTCGGCCCTCCTAGGCCTTTCTCAAGACAATACTGGTCTGTATGTCTCTGGGAGCTTTATACCCTAATACCATAGGTGATTGGTTCTATTTTGGCGCCAAAAGTCGGGGTCTGCCCTTTCCTATTTAGCCCAGTGTTACATGGGAAATGTAGTTTTTTTTTTGTTTTTTTTTTTGTTGTCTCTTATGTTTTAAAAGATATCTGTATTTGATTCACTTCATACGTGTTTATTATTTATATCGTATGTGTTATTGTTTGGGGGCATCTCTTATCTTACTAATGTAATGTATATCAGGCGGTGTATCTTATTTTTGATATCCCCACTTCCGGGGTGTTTAACTTACTATCCCTTCCGGTTCTTTTATCTGTAGCTTAACATCCGGTTTCGCTACTTCCGGTTTCGCTCTCGCTAATTCCGGTTTCGCTTTTACCGGAAGTGTGTATTTATTCTTATCCGGTTGTACTATTGCCGGATGTTTATCTAATTTGGAACCTTAGTCTTGTCTGGGCCCTTTCTATATGGCCTGCATGACTATATAATGGGTTAGGGGTCCATCGTTGTCCTGATTGTGTCTATATAAGCCAGTGTTTGAGTCTTTAATGCATATATACAAAACAGCCTTAACGTATATGTGTAGATGCTGATTATTTTATGTGCTATGATCGGTGCGTATTTCACAAATACCTAGGGATTTAAAACTGTAAAATATCATAAAAAATCGTAAAATATGTAAAAAATCTCTTCAAGGGCATTTAGAGTTGTTAAAAGTTCTCTGAAAATTCTCTAAAAATTCTCTAAAAGTTATATATGTACATATCACAAATATAGAAATTTGTGTGAATAAGTCACATGCTGAAAATGCGGGGTTTACTTAGAATTTGTTCCGTGGATGTAAAAGAGTATATGAAATGAGGATTGGGTTTTGCATATAATAAAGAGGCTTTTTAGGAAGCGTGTGGGGGTCAGGTCTCACATTAGTTTAAAGAGGTTGTTAAACCTATTGGAGTTGGCATAAATGAATGTTGATAGTTAGTCGCTTGTCTGCAGTAATTTGGACGTCTTTATTTAAATTATTTGTACATGGAGGAGAGAATGGTTTTTGCTGGTGTACTTCAGGGAGAGAACCTCTCCGGTGTATATTGTATTTTGTATTCTAGGTGCTTAGGAAGGGAGTTTAGTTAGTTATATATTTTCCTCAGAGAAGAATGGAGAAGGAAAGGACTTCTATGTCTCAATCTTCAATCTATTGATGAATATCTGGGGACCTAATATGGCGGATTCTGTCTTCTGTTCTATCAATCTAGAGCGTGTAATCCAGCTAGTGTGAAAACACATGCTTTTATTGGTATGCTTTTGCTTGATAAGGATATTTAATGGTAAATTCATTTTATGCATCATCTATAAGGAGTAGCATTTGCTGTCTAGTCTTTTCGTAAAGACAGCAAGTGTGACAGATCCTCTTTGTGATTTAGTCCCTTGGGGAAAAGGCAATCCAATGTAAAGATCCATTTGGATTCATTGAATAGCAGTTTCTTCTCGTAGTTTCCTCCTCGCCAGTTTTTCTCTATCTTTTGTATCCCGAAGAATTTAAAGTCTTTTATATTACCTTTATGGGTTATGGAGAAGTGTCTATACAGTGGCGTGTCTTTATCCAGTTTTTCAATGCATAATATATGCTCCCTTATTCTGTCTTTTAGTGTTCTTGAAGTTTGTCCTACATATTGTAGGCCGCATGGGCAGAATATTATGTAGATGACTCCCTTATCTTGACACCTGATGAGGTCTTGTATCTTGTGTTCATCCCTCTTGTTATGTCCAAAGAATTTGTTCGTTTTGACTCCACTCCTACAGGCCTTGCAGTTCGGGCACGGGAAGAAGCCTTTGATTGCTTTTCCCTGGTAGTTTGTGATAGCCTTTCTTCTGTTCTTCAGGACAGTGGGGCCAGTAAGCCTTTTAGGTTATCGGTTTTTCTATATATAAATCTCGGTTGAGGTGTCAGTTTTTCGCCGATCACATCATCTTCTTTTAGGATGACCCAGTGTTTCCTGATGATTCTTTCGAGTATATGTCTGTTAGAACTATATTCTGTTATCATCGGTACATTTATGCTACTGTCTTCTTCTCCTATTGTCGTTTTTGTCTTGTACTTCAGCAGACTGTTTCTGTCGGTTTTGCCAACTTCCTCTATCTTTTCCACCAGATTTTCCTCCTTGTACCCCCTTTCTAGGAATCTTCCTTTTAGTATATCTGCTTGTTCAACCCATTTGCTGTGATTGGAACAGTTTTTTCTTACCCTTAGAAGTTGTCCTTTTGGAATGTTAGCCTTCCAGGTGGGGTGGTGGCAACTCATACTGTGAATGTAGTTGTTACAGTCTACTTTTTTGAAATAAGTAGATGTTTCAATCTTGCCGTTTTTCACCTCTATTGTAAGATCAAGGAAGTTTATTTTGTTATAACTATATTCAAACGTGAACTTGAGATTTCTCTGGTTTTTATTCATCACGTCAATGGTATATATTAGATCTTCGATTGACCCCTTCCAGACGATAAGAATATCGTCTATATATCTTGAGTATAGAACCAGGTCCGCGCCTGCTGGGCATGAGTCCCAGAATATTTGTTCCCAATGGCCCATATATAAGTTAGCGTAGCTAGGCGCCCCGGAACACCCCGGAAGTGGGGTTATCAAAAATAAGATACACCGCCTGATATACATTACATTAGTAAGATAAGAGATGCCCCCAAACAATAACACATACGATATAAATAATAAACACGTATGAAGTGAATCAAATACAGATATCTTTTAAAACATAAGAGACAAAAAAAAAAAAAAAAAAACTACATTTCCCATGTAACACTGGGCTAAACAGGAAAGGGCAGACCCCGACTTTTGGCGCCAAAATAGAACCAATCACCTATGGTATTAGGGTATAAAGCTCCCAGAGACATACAGACCAGTATTGTCTTGAGAAAGGCCTAGGAGGGCCGAAACGCGTCGACATACTGGTGAGCAAATTTCTGATTTTATTATACCACATCTAGACGTTATTACACTATTGCACTTTATTTCACCCACAGATTAGGAGGAGGACTTTGGACCTACCCGCCACATTATTGTACTTTTTTTTTCTTCTGCATTTTTATATTCTACATTTTTTATATATTTTTTATATTCTGCATTCTTATAATCTCCTTCACGTCTACCACAGCTATTGGAGTTTATTTTGGAAGTTAATCATCTAGGATTTCTTTGAACGCACTTACCCACCATATTTTTTGAACACTTTGATATTTATTTGTGGATTAATTTTTTACAATTTTTGTGGAACACTTTTGCAATTTTTGTGGAACACTCTGATATATATATATATATATATATATATATATATATATTTTTTTTTTTTTTTTTTGGAACACTGTGATTTTCCAAAGAGACATTTTTTAAGAAACTATTTGAGAGACATAAATTTCTTGATTTTTTCAACAAATTTGATTTCCATTTTTACACAATTGGATTTCTCCTACACTTTTATTTATATTGTATTTCTATCACTTACACTTTTATACTGCATCTGTATTGTTGACATCTGTATTATTGACATTGTACTACGCCAATTTTGTCCATTTACATCACATCTGCTGTTTGTAAATATCTGTGCTTAAACTGCACTTTATAGACCATAATACTATGGTCTTAGACTGTTGTCGGAGCTAACGTAATATTTGTTCCAACACCACAGATATAGGTAACACTATATCCTTAAGACTTATATCTCATGGATCCATAGAGATTTTAGGAAGAATTTTAGAAGCTTTTTAATTTGTATGTATTATATTGTATTTTCATTGTATATTAACTGTAATAAATACATTCCATTTTTAACATATCCATACCTCACAGTCCTTTTAAGCTTCCCATCGCTCACTATATCACACAATTCAAGTCCACATTATCCGCAGGCCAACGGAATGGCTGAAAGGGCAGTTCAAACAACAAAATTCATTCTAAAGCAATCTGAGCCGTACCTAGCCCTCTTGTCATACAGGGCGACGCCAATTCAAGCCACCGGGTTTAGCCCGGCACAGCTGATGCTAGGACGCCATATTTGCACCACTTTACCCTCAGTGGGTGTCTTCAAGCCGCCTGGCCCTGTTCCTCGGGACGAAGTCCTTAGGAGGGATGAAGAGGCCAAAAAGGGTTATCGTTTCTTCTACGACAGGAGACATTCTGTCAGGCCTTTACAGGAACTGAAAGCGGGCCAAAGTGTCAGAATTAAACTGGATGATGAGAAGAAATGGAAGACGTCTGCTACGGTAGTGGGCCGCTCTCCAGAACCAAGGTCTTACACAGTCCTTACAGAGGGAGGGACGGTTACATGCCGTAACCGAAGACATCTTCAGCCTGTACCTGAGAGTCTGGAACCGGATACCTCTGTACCACCGCCGGTGGGATCCCCTGTTCTAAGAGAGGTGCCTTCCCCTCAGCCAAATCACAGCGGGGATATATCTTTGCTTCCAGCAGACTCTTGTTCACCATCTTCTGTATCAGAGGACAGTTCATGCAAAGTTACATCAAGCGAAAGAATGGTGAAACTTCCGGCCCGATACAGGGACTGACTTTAGCTAGAACAGTGACCGGAAGTATGGGCAGAATAATCCCATGGTCACTGTGGACTAGGGTAGTCTACCCCGATGTCCAAGTCAGGATGTAATTTATTTGTTCATGTTTTCTAATCTATCTGTTTTTATAATGTTCAAAAACAAAAATGTTGTTGTATACCCTGTTGGTGTACCTTGTTATTTATTATATGCAAATGTATGCTTTGCCTTTGAAAAAGGGGAAGATGTGATGAGAGCAGGATGTGATGTCACTAGTATGTGGGCGGGGCTTAGGTCCGGTGTCTGTGTCGCAGTTAGTTTAGTACAACCAACCTGACTAGATGTGTATTGTTATGCTCTGCAATAAAATAGAGTTGTACCATCATTGCTGTGTCCTGCATATGTCCTGCATCTCATGACATGACCTATTTAAAACTGTCCCTGATTGGGCACAGCAGAGAAGGTAACCTAAGTTACAACATGGCAGCTTCCATTGTTTTATAGGCACTAAAACATTACACTTATTTTGTCAATGTTTAAACATCTATTTAAACTTTTAAAAATACATCTACATGTTATTCTCAGACTAATATTTTCTATGAATGCATCATTTTATTTAGCATTTATGTAGTGTTTAATGTCCCTTTAAGCTATATGATATAATAGTCTGTATTAGGTTTTTCAAATATATATATTATGCCTTCTTAGGCTTTTCTATATAACTATATTTTAAGCCTGTTTTCGGCTATTTTAAATCTAGCTATATTAAGCTTGTATTAATTTGTGCGGGGGTATCTGATGACGCTATTTAAATATCCGATAATAATAATAAAAATAAGGCTCTATTAATTCATCTATTAAGGCTATATTCTTTAGCTTGCTCTTTCCAGAAGCAGCAGGTTTACCAATTTCTGTTTCATTCTGCTTTCCCTAAGAATTTTTGCTATAGAAAAATTAGAAAACCTAATTGCCAATTGGTTAATCTGACCAACTAATCTGGTTTGTGGCTGGACATGCTATGGAAATGGAGCCTGTCTATATTTGGTTAAAGACATTAAGAAGAGTAGTTGAGGACCAATCAATGCAGTATAATTGAATAATTAACAGATACACAATGAAAAGATAAGGCAATATAAATTACTCTGAATTTCAAATAAGCAGTAGATTATTTTTCTGGCAAATTAATTTTTTCTTTCATTTTCCAGCCCTCTGTACCATGTGACAGACACCAGCCAATCAAAGACTAGTATACATACACCCAGAAAGTGTGCATATAAAAAGACTGTGCAAAATTTGATAAGTAAATTGGAACATGTCTTAAAACTGCATGCCCTTTCTGAATCATAAAAGTTTATTTTGACTTGAGTGTCACTTTAAGCACAGTAACACACAACTAGCACATAACATTTCTGCACACAAAAGGAGCAGTTACATTTTGATGTGCCCTGATTGTCACAGACATATACAGCATTATTTTGATACATGTCGGTCTGAGGTAATTGATTAACTTTATTCAACCATCCAAAACTTAAAAGCGCATAAAAATAAATTTTAAAAAAAAGAGCACATATAAAATATGCTTGTGTCCCAAATGTGAAAATTGAAAATTAAGACAACTACTGTAATACAAGTTACAACTCCCTCTCTCTAAAAAAAAAAAAATCTTCCAAACTAATTAGGGCCCTAGTAGTAGAACATTCCTTTAGAAGAATGAGTTGACTCCAATAATGTAATTTGTCAAGTATATATCCTAAAATACAACAATACAAAGTAAATATGTTATACCTCATCTGTTAATTTCTTAACATATTTATCTTCTCTTGTGCTGGTTAAGGTGGCTTTAGATCAGGGTCAACCAAACTACTGCACACACAAGTCACATATGGCCGCTAAGTTGTTTTTTCGTGGCCCACGTTTGTGCTTATAACACAAGTAAATGTGAATTTGTACCACATTTTGTAGATTCCAGTAGTATATATGGTTACATTTGTAGTAACCAATCCCTTACCTAATACTTAACTAGAAATATAATTGTAATATAGTTTTATTTTGAGGCTTTACCTTTAGTATACTTTTGAGTATAATGTAATATGAACAAATCCTGTCATTAGTGTCCAGCCTCCATCTCATGCATCTTCACTCTATTTGAAATGTCTGACAAGCCAAAAATAAGATATAAAAATATGTCAGTAGTGGCAATCTGGAAAAACCTAGCTATAGTAATAGCCGTATTCCAGTGTTATTTCTTAACCCTCTGCTCAAGCTGCTTTTAGCATTTTACATTCATTGCTTCAGTGATTTACCCAGACAAATCTTTTTTTTTCTTCAGCTAATCAATCACTTTTGGAAAGTAACTTGACTTTTTGGATATGCATGTAAAACAAGTCATAATTTCCTAAATATTTCAATCAAACACTTTATAGTACCACATTTAACATCAATTCAAATTCCAAAAACATCAAATATATTGAATTAAATACCTATAATTTTAAATACTAAATTAGCACACATGAAGACTTGGTTATCTTAAGGCATGATAAGGAAATATTAAATATAAAATATTGAAAAAATATTAATAGTGATTATTAATAATTATTATAGTTACTGTAAAATATACATACATATTCTATGATTTTTTAAAAATATTTTGGTACATCTATAATAATAATTTACATTAATTATTAATATTTTTCAATATTTTTTTATTTAATAAATTCATAATGCACCTTAATATATCCCATGTCGGATTAGCGCACATGAATAATTAGTGTACTCCTGTCAGGTTTGTGCACATAAGCCTGGTAGGAGTAAACTAATTCTTCATGTGTGCTAACCCGACATGAGTTATATTAAGGTACGTTATGCATTTATTAAATATAAAATATTGAAAAATATTAATAATTCATGTAAATAATTATTTTAGATGTGCTAAAATATTCTAAAAAAAATCCATAGAATATATATGTATATCTTACAGTAACTACAGTATAATAATTAGTAATATTTTTTCAATATTTTATATATAATATTTACATAACATAACCTTAACAAAACAAATTCTTTGTGTGCACTAACCTGACACTTAGACCTAAAGCCTGCAACCTAAATGGCATTACACATATTTTACATTAAAAGGGAAGGAGACAAGAAAAGAAGGTTAGGGTGCAACTATTTCTAAGACTCAACATGTATTACATAGATTAAAATCTACATTAATACTGTATGTAGGACAGAATTGAGAAAAAAGGAAGAAACAAAAATATGTCCCAAAAAGACCTGATAACTTCTCACCTACAAGTGGCAAAAAAGGCCTTTTTTAGGATGGTACCAGTGTCAAGTCATAGAGAAGTACCAGGACGGCTGATCAATAAAACTGTCGGAGAAGTCCAAGAAATGTGCCCCTAGCTTCCTGGCCAATAGCAGGAAACATTTGCGTCAGGTGGGGACACAGCTCAAACCTCCAGCAGTAAAAAAAAACAAAAAACGAATAGGACAGTATAAATCAAGGTGACGCGTTTCGGCCCGTACACAAGCCTTTATCAAACCAGGCTATAGTAAAAAACGATTAAAAATATTCTAAAAATTTAAATAAATCGCAGACCACTCAGAAAGCAGCTGCTTTTCTCTGATTGGTCACCACTTTAGAGAACCTGCACTCGAAATTCTAACGGTTCCCTGAAGGCAGTTTCCAAACATGTCCTCTGAGATGTACATCATGGCGATCAATAGGAATAACGCCTACCTTCCCCATTAATCTCAATAGCATATGGTTCTGTAGTTCCCATTCAAGTCCCTGTGGCTGAAAAAAGTCTTCCACCAATCAGAGAGGCGCATATCACCTCCATTCATTTCTATGGAATATATTGTTTCTTAAAAATAATAAAATAAATCAACAGTAGCTTCACTTTTATACATTTTTAACTGATTGTTTTTTAGTCTAGCACTTTACTTTGTCTTATTTCTGGTTTTATTCTGCAGATATATCATATTTTAGATTTACAAATCATATTTATTCTGAGACCTCTGTATAGTATATTGATACCTTATTTGCCCTTATAATTGATCTCCATTATATTTTATTATGCTTTCTAACGAGGATCACATCATAGAAATACTCAGTAATTGTTGTTTTCATTCATACCCCTAGGATATGTGCTATTTAATAAGTAGATCCATTTTGTTTTGTTTCTGCCAGCAGTAAAAGATTGGTGGGGTCACCACCCCTAATGCCTGGGTTGAGTTGCTCCAGTCCCCAGCATTTTAAATGACTTTCATTACCATTATGTTGATAGTAAAAATGTTTAGCTTCTGTAGTTAACTGTTTGCCCTTTGCGAACTCCTTAGAGCACTTATGCAATATCAGAAATGCTCATATTATCCTAGTGCCAACATTTCTAGTAGACATACCTACATAGGAAACATTCTCACAGCCACATGATATTCAATAAATTATTAATATTTTGGCAGCTTGTAGAGAATCGGACATGAGGGATGTTCTATCATCAAGAATTTAGATGTATTCTCATCTATCCAAGCTTCATTGAGACCTTGTTCCACTGCTTGATCAAAAATCCTCTGGAAGTCCTTTTTAGGACCCCTATTCAAAGCATGGCAGGTGTTGACATCATTCAGTTGTTGTCTGATTTCTTGTCGATAATCCTTAAGGGAGGTGCGGTAGTAGTCCTCAACTATGCTAATTATCGAGAAGAAATCAGACAATTGAGTGATGTCAACACCTACCATGCTTTGAATAGGGATCCTGCAAAGGACTTCCAGAGGATTATTGATCAAGCAGTGGAACAAGGTCTCAATGAAGCTTGCATAGATGAGAATACATCTAAATTCTTGATGATAGAACATCCCTCATGTCCAATTCTCTACACCTTAGGAGGTCACCAGGCAGACCAATCGTCTCAGCCAGGAATTTCATCACCTCAAGATTGGCAGTGTTCATGGACTACTTCCTCCAACCTCTGGTGAGAAATATGCGGTCGTATCTAAGAGATTCCTCCCACCTTATTGAGGACCTTAAAGCTGTAGCCATAAAGAACCTTGTATCTTGGCTACAGCTGAGGTAAATAGCCTTTATACAGTCATCCCTCATGAGGAAAGTGTGTGTAATGAAAGCTCTGGATATATACCCCTATGTTGGTCCCCCGAGAAACATTTTAATACAACTAATGGATTTAAGTCTAAGACTCAACTGCTTTCACTTTGAGGGTCAGTTCTACCAACAAACCTTTGGTATGGCCATGGTATTCAACGTGGCCCCCTCACTAGCCAACCTATTTATGGAGAATTATGAAACAACAGTGATGCAGATTTATGACAAACCTGAGGTACGGTTCTACAGACGATACATCAATGACCTCCTCATTTTATGGAGGGGGTCAGTAGAACAACTGAATACCTGGTTTTCACAATTAAATTCTCTGCAAAATCCGGTAAAGTTTAAGGTTGCTCATAGCGAAACCTCCATTGAGTTCCTGGACCTTAACATTTTTAAGAAGGAGAAAAACCAATTGGGTACTGCCCTGTATAGAAAACCATTCAACATAAATTCCATTCTACACGCTTCTAGTAGTCATCTTACAGCACTTTTGAAGGTGATCTCGAAAGCTCAGATGATGCAGGTTATTAGGAACAACAGCGAAGTCCAGGGAAGACATGAACAACTACGTGATATGGAACAGAAGTTTATCCAGAGAGGATACAATCCATGATTGATGAACAAAAGTAAGTCAATGGCTGAGAATGCCAGTGCCAACAGTTCGTCCATTGAAGAAACTAGGGATGAGAAGCCCAGAATGACCTTCACCACCACATATAGTCCGTCTATAAGATCTCTGGGGGGAAGCCTTAATCAACACTGGCATATTGTACAAAGTGATCCTACACTCCCATTCAAGCAATGGTTCAACCCTAGGGTGGGATTCAAATGTGAGAAAAGTTTAAAAGGATTCACTTTTGATTACATACCCCAGCCATTGCTATAAATAGAGACCTGGCTCCAACAGAGGAAGAAACATGGCTCATACAGGTGCACTGGTTGCACGACCTGCAATGCAATGATTCAAGGGTCAACCTTTGGGCACCCGCATCAACAGAAGAGATACCACATAAGGCATTTTATGACATGCACCACTACCCACATAGTCTATTTGCTGAACTGAAGCTTTGGCAGATTCTATGTGGGTAAGACCACAGGCGACGCCAGGACAATTTGCCAATCATAGATCAAGAAAGGAACACGTTTTCAGCCAGTGGCAAGACACTTTTTGGAGTCGGGCCATGGGGTTCAAGATCTTCGGTTTACCCTGATTGACCATGTCCCTTCCCTTAAACGGGGTGGGAATAGGAACAGACTCCTCTTACAAGTCAGAGACAAGATGGATTTACCGGCTTAACACTCTACAACCTCATGGTTTAAACACCATGTTTGACTGGCATTGTTTCCTGTGAACTTTAATTGCATGTTTTGTGAGAGTCCATGATTATATTTATGTGTACCTATGTCCATGATGGCTATGTTTTTGAATACCATTTTTTTGAGAGTTCATGATCTTTATTCATATGGTCTAAAGTTTGGCTTTGGTACCCATGGATGATTTTTCCTAATATCTGAGGTAGTGTTAGACTTCCCTTTGCATACACTATTTTTCATAGGCTTTGAGCGAAAAGTTTGTGTATATGCTTCTACATTAAGTGAATCATGGAGCATGGCTATGGTGATTTAGTGGTTCTGGTTGGTTCTTCGTCCTGTTTAGAGGGGTGTTGGTTACTGTAACTTTAGCTAATACTTACCCTCATCTGTGCCATGTGTGCAACATTGATGAAATAAGAATGCTATTAAGAGAGTAGTTCTCCTTATTTATTGATAGAGTAGATCTCTTTATTTACTTATGTACAGGCCTTGCTATGGTTGGTGAGGGCCGCATAGTGTCATTGTTTGCCTTATGCCGTATAGTTGCCCTATAGGTGCTATAGTATAAGCACCATGATTACCTCCCTGTTGTGTCTGTGGTTTTTTACTCATCCCTATGACAACCGTGATGCTGATTGCTGATTTGCTACCAGCACCATCTTGCCTGGGGTGATGAATGAACAAGCTCTGTCGGGGTGCATGCTTAGATACGGACCTGACTTATGGGGGGTCCAAATGTATCATGTATTTTCACTGTTATATTGTATATATTTGTACATTGCTACTCGTTCGTCCCCATGACAACCATAATGATGATCGTCGATTGGCTACCAACATCATGTGATGCTGATGTGCATTGGAATGTGGCTTCTGTCACTTCCGGGTAGGTTTCGTCGTTGTCTGGGCTGTACTATCAGTGATCAGATCAGGTGTTTGTTTTGGGGATGAAGGACTATGCATTCTAAGGGTAAGTCCTCAGTTAACGGACCCATATCTATCTGCCTGCTATTACTGCAATTAGTTAATGCATTACATATTGTTATTATGATATGGCATCTGTTCTGTATTTTTAACTGTAGCATGTGTTACTGTGTATGTATATTGTTCCTACATCTGTACAATATGTTGTGCTTTCCCATCTGTCTATAATGAGTCACTGCTCACTATTGTTGGTTAATAATACTCCGATAGTTTATTATCAATAACACACGTTGATTATAGAAATTGGTTTCTTGATATTGTGACGTAGTGGTTATCATGAAGACCAATTGGCGGTCTTTTTGTTCTAATTAGGGGGTGGGCTTTATTTTGTTACTCTATAAGTTTGTATCACTCTACATTGCCTGTGTCTGAGAAAGGGGATATATTATCCCCGAAACGTTACACTTTTGTCACAGTAAAGACTTTTGTAAAGGACCAGTGAGTGAAAGTCTCTTCATTGTTACATATATATATATATATATATATATATATATATGTATATATATATATATATATATATATATATATATATATATATATATATGCGAGAAGATTGGTATCAAGGCACACTGTTCATGTGAAAGATATGTGTATATATGTATAACAGAGGATGTATAGTGTGAATAAATAACACAATGCTATAGAGGTATAACATTTAGATAACCCCAAAATTCAGGTTACATAAAATAAAATCAGATGAAAAGATGCACACCAGGATCCTAAATGGATCAAATATAAATATATACTCCTTTTAGAGTTATAGATATTTCACAATGTGTTTTTTTTTCCTTCCTCAAAGACTAAAACTTAATTAATCAGTTCATAAACTTATTTGTCCAAAAAGTAAAGCACACACAATAGATGAGTCCCCAATTCTTAGGCATAAGATCTTATTCATATGTTATCCACACACAAGTGATAAGTGCCCATTTACTAAAAGCAACCTCAATCTTATGAGGTAAGTAATTGCGTCCCTTTAAGGCAATCCATCCCGTAGCAATTCTGGAAGCCGCTTCAATGCTACCTCAGTATGGTAGACGTTCTTGTCTTTCCTTCCAGGTCTGTTCTATGAGCTCCTCTCGGCAGCACAAAGTGTCATATATAGAGAGAGGAAACACAAGGACAAACCAATAGTGCAACACTGTATACAAATTTGATATTTTATTGTAAACTATGTTAAAAAATGCTCACATTTGCAAACCTCAATCCAATATGAGGTATCAGTTAAACATGTAGTATTTGTTGGTTACAGCAGGTGCAATATCCAAGATTACATTTGTATGCCAAATTCCATCAACCATGCATGCAGGAACAGTGTAAAAGCGGATAAAATGTATAATCTTATACAGTCTCTTAAAAATGTTCTCCTTACGCATTTCAAAGGTATCAAAGAATAGGTTACCTTCTTCATCAAACCTCTGAAATGACAAGTAGGAATCTACTTGTCATTTCATCCAGTTGTCTAGTGAGATTTGTTTCTTCCGTGTTGTTCCTCAATACCCTTTTGTATTGTGAATTGGGCAATGCCTTTTTTAGGACTGGGGGATGGCAGCTTGCATAGTGGAGGAGTGAGTTTCTGTTGGTTGCCTTTCTAAATAATGTAGACTGCAGTCCGTCTTGTCCCTTATATAGACAAAAATCAAGGAAGTCTATGGTGGAATTGCTGAAATTCCTCTTGAACTTGATAGCTGGAGATACCAGATTCAATTGCTCAAAACATAGTTGTAATCCTGCTTCTGTGCCATGCCAGATTATTATCAAGTTGTCAATGTATCGCTTGAATAGTTTAATTCTCTGAGCATAGAAAAGCTCAGTGTCCTGTGTCTCAAACTCCGCCATGAACAAGTTAGCGTAGGATGGGGCCACATTGGACCCCATCGCCTTCCCTTTAAGCTGTAGGTAAAGTTGTTTCTCAAATTTAAAATAGTAAGTGGTCAGACAAAATTCTAACAAGGTTATGAGTACTTCTGTTGGTGGTCCCACATAAGGATGACTCTGTAACTGCCTCTCAACTGCCACAGAGAGTTTCCAGCACGCTTTAGGCTACAAAGATACAGAAAGCCAGCTAATTTACAAACTGTGGATACCTCAGGTTCCAGCTCTAAAGGAGAAACCCCTAATGTACCAACATGTACAGAACCAGCTACCACCATCGGGGTGACTACCCATTTAAAAATGGGGGAGGCAAGGACTCCACCCCAGAAGGGGCAGGTACAAAACGCAAACCCCCAAGGCCCTCCAATGCCCTAAATTGAATATTGTAGTCAATTTCAGTGATAGGATACTGACTTTTACAGAAAATAGGGTATTGAACAAGGGTCTGACATTCATACCTACATGTAGTTCTGATGCCTTTGGACTCTTTATCTATCTCCAAAAATTCCAAAGACAACTTAAACTCAAGGAATATTTTGCGAAACCTGAAGAACCAGAACAAGGCTCTACTATTTTCAAGAAAAAGTCGACACACAAAGCAGTAATGCCAGCATCCACACTTATCACAGACTCATACAAAAGGACATGGAAAATAAAATCAAACACCAGAATAGCCTGGGGTTCAATATCCTTAAAAAGGAGGAATGACAGGCAATTAAAACACTTGCATAAGACCCTGCAATTATCATTTGTGAAGCTGATAAAAGAGGGGCCATAGTCCTCCAAAACTATAAAGAATATAGGGAGGAGGCCTTGCTCCAACTTCAGGATCCAGTGATCTACAGTGAACTACCGAGGGACCCTACAAGAGTCTTCAAAGAAAAAATTGATAACTATCTGGAACATATCTTTCAATCTGGATATATTACAAAACATGAACTGGAATACCTGAAAACATCGTACCCCAGAATACCGTTTTTTTACACCGTACCGAAAATACACAAGAGACTGAACCAGCCTCCAGGTAGACCGATAGTATCGGCCATCCAGTCTTTACACCAACCAATAGCTAAATTTGTAGATGTATACCTGCAACCACTGGTCAGACGTATGGATTCTTTTCTACTAGACTCCAACATGCTCCTCAATATTCTGAAAGATATGGAACCACTTGAGGACAAGGACATCTTAGTTACACTAGATGTTATGAGTCTTTTCACTGCTATTCCCCATCAACAGGGACTCAGAGCAGTTGAGAGGCAGCTACAGAGGCATCCTTATGTGGGACCACCAACAGAAGTAATCATAACCTTGTTAGAATTTTGTCTGACCACTAACTTTTTTAAACTTGAGAAACAACTTTACATACAGCTTACATGGACGGCGATGGGGTCCAATGTGGCCCCATCCTACACCAACTTGTTCATGGCGGAGTTTGAGACACAGGACACTAAGCTTTTCTATGATCAGAGAATTAAACTATTCAAGTGCTACATTGACGACTTGATAATAATCTGGCATGGCACAGAAGCAGGATTACAACTATGGTTTGAGCAATTGAATCTGGTATCTCCAGCTATCAAATTCAAGATGAATTTCAGCAATTCCACCATAGACCATAGACTTCCTTGATCTTCATCTATATAAGAGACAAGATGGACTGCAGTCCACGTTATTTAGAAAGGCAACCAACAGAAACTCACTCCTCCACTATACAAGCTGCCATCCCCCAGCCCTAAAAAAGGCATTACCCAATTCACAATACAAAAGGGTATTGAGGAACAACACGGAAGAAAATAAATCTCACTAGACAACTGGATGAAATGACAAGTAGATTCCTGGAAAGGAGGTCTTCAGACAAAAAACTTGCTTAGGTGAAACAGGACCTTGAGACCCCTACTCTGGAGAAAAAAGTGGAACACTCCAAGTCGAGATTAACTTTCACTATAACTTATACACATTAGCAAAGCCTAGCAGACAGTCTAAAAAAAAATGGGCAAATTATTACATCAGACTCTACATTGCCATTCCAGGACTCTCTACCACCTAGAGTGGGCTTCAAGAGAGCAAGATTACTACAGGACCATTTGATCCACACAAACCCCACACAATGCTATGAAAAAACAACCCGGTTACAGACCAAAAAAACAGGCTGTTTCAGATGTACAGACTGCACCACCTGTAGCGGCCTCATTGCAGGTCCCTACTTTACACATCACCACAACAAGAGAAAATACTACCATAAGCACTGGATGACGTGCACGACCACCCATGTGGTATATCTATTGCATTGAATCTGCAGACTATTTTAAGTGGGAAAAACCACTGACGATCTCCGCACCAGTATGGCCAAGCACAGGTCATCAATAAGAACTGCCATTGAGAAGGGCACAACAGACCAACCGGTCGCCCGACATTTCTTACAAGCAGGCCACACAGTAAAGGACTTGAAGTATACAATTATAGACCATGTCCCACCTTTGCCGAGAGGAGGAGATTGAGGCAAGTGTCTTCTCCAACTTGAGGCCAGATGAACCTTTGAATTGGGAACACTTGTCCCTAGAGGGATTAATACCCATCTAGATTGGCATATCTACCTGTAGTTACAGATAGTTTATTGCAGATAGTGCCATATGCTTCATGTTGAGAATTTATGCACACTATTTGGACCTTCTGATCATTTTTCTGACTAATTTTTTTCGATTTATTTTTAATGTTACTATTTTTCTCTAATGTTACTGTTTTTTGATCATCATATTTTGATATTTTTTTGATAATTCCTTGATCTTTTATTTGACTATTTTTTCCATTTCCTCTTATGACAATTGCTTTTTCAGTTGACAATCGCTGCCTTATTATCATTATTATATTACTATATTATATTGTGCCTCTATATAATACCTCCTTATTAGGGTACTGCATCACAATGTTAGCAATATCTACTCTAGTTGACTATATGCGATTTCACTGGTCTCTCCCTTAACATTTTTAATATTTCTAATGTATGTAGCACATGTATTTTATATCACAATTTGTACTATGACCCACCTCCCAAGTACACTATGTATACACTTTGCACCTGCGTATTAAGTATAACATGTACCTCTTTGACACACAGGGGCGGTCCAATCGCTGCCAACACTGGCGCGGTGATGTCATGGGTCGCACTATATAAAACCTCAAAATCAAGAATCTCAGAGGCAACTTTAAAACCACAATGGAAAGAAAAATCTTTGAAATGAAAATGATAATGCACTTCAACTTGCTAAATTCTTGACTAATTGTGGACTCTGGTTTCTTAACCCATTTTCAAAAAAAATTGCAATGTACTTTCATATACTGTAGTCAATTACATTGTATATTCCACACTCTCTATGCATAGGTACACAGGTAAGCCTATGTCCACACTTTTGAGTTTGTTGCCTATACCTTGTTCAATGCATGATAATGTGAATGTTCTGTAGTTTATTAAACTATTTTATTTTGAAAATCTGTTTTACATAGGTGGAATGAGAGGGTTATATTGAAGCTACTGACACTTAGAATATAACTAGAATATTTGCTGCACGCCATTATACTTCACGCATAAGCCATACTACCTCAATTAAGAGCCCATTGATATGATTTAAGCTCCTTCAATACATTAACAGTTATTAATAGCTGTATATGTATGCATATACATACTTACAGCCAGGATCTGCTTTATTACATAGCTATAAATGTTACCATAACAGGCTTTCCTCTCTCAATACTAGCATTGGATATTATTAGGATGCCTAAAAAGTCACCAAACAGGAGCTATTAAACATATATGCAGTGACTGCAGTATATGTGAGCTAAAACAGTACTCCAAGCAACTAACAACCTCAACTATTATGGAATGGCCTTTTTAATTCCTTGTGAGATGACACCCCCATGATATATCTCTGTCAATTTTTACAGAATATATTGTGCAGGCATAGGGGCATATTAGTTCTTGTGAACTGCTGGTGTAATGCCACCCCCTCCAGATTAACAGCCAATTAGCCACTAGCAGGGGGTGTCAATCAACCCGATCATATTCAATCGGGTTTATTTCTATCCACCGCCTCAGAGCAGATGGACAAGTTATGGAGCAGCGGTCTTTAGACCGCTGCTTCATAATTTCTTGATAACTTCTTGATAACTTGATAACTTGTCCATACGGAGCTTGATAAATATGCTCCTTAGAACCAATGTAATAGTTTCTTTAAATAATCCATATTCTTTTTTGGCCTGAGAATTTAGAGTCCCTCCAATCCCACGTAAACTTGAGTGTTAGACCTTGTACTGTAGACTGTGGCCAAGATCATAGGAAAGGTTAGGTAATCTATTAAAAAGGCTCTATGTATCCCTGTGAACTATCTTTGTATGATTGGGCTACTGATATATCAGGGATGAGATTTCCCCTGTGTACTAGCCATTTAATTTTTTTTAAGTACTTGAAGCTATCCTAGGTTAATGGAACAATGCCCCTACTAAGGAGATCCCATATTCTAATTATATATACAGTACATTTCTGCCTCCCCGTATGAACATTGTTGTACTACAGCTTTGATATTTAGCTGATTAATTGTCTCCTCTCTGAATAATATATATCTGTGCTCCTTCTGGAACCTATATACGTTAAAGTCTGTCATTTTCTATAACTTATTTATAGTTAATGAGAATATACCCCCAGGCACTACCTATACAAGTGGCTCAATAGCAACTAATATCTGTTTTAGCAACTCATTGTACTTAATGTTGGTTAATTGTCATTCTATATCATATCTCTGGTTCAAGAGTGGCCCATTGTATTATTTTCTTTCCTCCCCAAAGTCCCCCACTATGTCATAATACTATTCCAGGGGGTCCAAGAGAGGCTGCTATATATACCTCCCGTGGTAAACACTTTATCTCTTATTTTTTAATTTATCTTTTTATTGAGGATACAATCAAAATACAGCATAATCAAACTGAAACTGTTAAATATATGGTTACAGACAGAAAAAAAAAGAATATACCTCACAGTCTGAACTTATATCACATACACAAATTTGTTTCTGTCACCAAAAGATCCCTATATATGATAAGGAAATGAAACATAACACCCGATCTAAACCTCACTTTTCCTAGATTCACCTAATTGAATTCAAAGCCTATGCCAAACTTCTGAAACATTTTGAATTACATTAGAAGACCGGCAACATCCTCAGCAACATGGAAAAACGAGGGGGAGGGGGAAGCGGGCGGGCGGGAAAAAAAATGAAAGGGGAGAAAAGAAAGAAAAAAAAAAAATAATAATAATAATACTTGAGTAAACCTCTATCAATTAAGCCTCTCAATTAGCCAAAGCCTGGGTAATACCCCAGCAATTATCAAATTTAGAAATGGAACTGCATTCTGAAAAGGCTCCAGGAAATGAACCTGCTGCTCTGGGGCCCACTTTATCTCTTATTTTATCTTTTTTTTTTTTTTATTCTTTTTTTATTGTAAGAAACAGATATGACATGACACAAAACTAGACATTACAACATGCGGTATACAGAATGTAAGAATGTTTTCCATTATACTCTACTCCTCACTGTGCATGACATGTTAATGCGGAATGTCCAGGTTAGTCCATACAAAGGATGGGTGGAGTAGAACTTGTGATTGCTATGTCCTGCGGCTTAATAACTTAGTAAAGTCTGTCTATCAAATTTTGCATGCCACATCTGTCTGCATTTTAAATACAATTGTATAACAATAAACATAACATATTAACATTATAACAACATGTTCAAGATGAAAATAGGGAAGTCCGGGAGGGTTGTGGAGGGGGAAGAGAAGTGAAAAAAAAAAAGGGGGAGAGTGTAGAGAGTGATATAGAGTAATAGAAAATGTAATAAAATGGGATTGGGCCCTGTTATCTAAAAAAGCTTTTCCTCAGTCCGGTATTGAAAAGCGTTATGAGTTTCTCCTTGATCTTCTAAAGATTGTTCAGTCACACTATCGTTAAGCTGGGGCATTACCTCAGACTGTAGGAATGGTCACATGATCTGACTTTTTAGGTCCGTGTTGAACGTATTAATAAGAGGAGACCATTTTTTTCCAGAAGGGTCTCAGCCTTCAGACCACATCCAGCCTTACGTCATATTGTTCTATATACAGTTGTTTTATCAGTAACTGTTTAAATTGTGCTATTGTTGGGGGATGTTTAGAAATCCACCTTGTTAGAATACAGTGTCGCGCTAGTATAGTGCACATCGTGAGTAACCGCTGATGTCGTTTGTGCGTGTCTCCCCATTTGAACAGATAGATCTCAGCTGTAGTAAACTCTATTTCAATATCAAATGTGATTTTTACCCAGTATTGGGGATTGCCCCAAAAGCGTCTAATAATCGGGCAAGCGTAGAAATAGTGTAGAAAAGAGGGGGCTGTACTACTGCATTTAATACACTGGTTGGGATGTAGGTTACTCCATTTTGCTACTCTGTGATATAAATGTGATAGTAAAATAACAATGAAAATAAAACAAAGTTTATATATAAGGATATATCCGAGTTTTCTTGATAGAATATTCTGCTTGTTTGCAACTCTGCAACCAATTCCTCAGTGGAATCTCATGGAGAAAGAAACAGAAAATAGCAACATAGTGTGACACTGTATCAACTCGTGGATAGGTAATTCTTTTGTAACAAATGGTTACTCACATTTGTTGGAGCTTTCGACTAAGCTCAAGGATATGCGCACTCCCTCTTTATACTGGAGGGAAAACAGTATACTTGGCAAATCTCAAATATAAAATTTTATTAAAATATACATAAAAGCGTCTCAACAGCCTTTTAACCACCAATATTTTAGGGTCCAACAGCAAAGATAATATGACCAATTCTTGGAAGGGCTACTCCAGTGTAGGGGTAAATGGCTCAGCAGATGAATGGCCGCCGAAACCAATACCTCTCAAACACAAGATGACAGCTCTATTACCCCAGGTGTCCCGGCTGATGTAGAGACGCGGTAAAAGTTCATATCCGACGTATGTTTCGCTGGTATGCTTTGTCAAGGAATGAAGTGTGCATGTCCCTAATTCTCTAACATGGAAAATTAAAATAAGAGATTTTATAAAATATCTACACCAAACAGTTATAGCTATGATGTAACTGAATATTAATCATATAAATAGATCTTAAACCGTAGTCTCTCTAGATATGCATATATTGTTCTATTATTTCGATATTTATCTGAAACCCTGCAATCTTTTATTAATATTATATATGATTCATATAGATTCTTTATTAAGCTCATATCCCACTTACTGTGCGATGTAAATACTTTTTTTCTTTATTTATCAGATAAAAATATTTTATTTATATATCTAATTGTGCCCTTTTATTGATTCATTATTTCAATAATCTAAAGAGCTGTCTTAAATTCTTAAAATGAATTGAATTATGACTAATGTGTTTATAAATTGTGTATACATTCTTTATCTATGTGTTTAACTATGTATCAATTTATGACCTCCTTTATTGAGAAAGATTTTTCTTTAGATAATCAAACATATTTTGGTGGTGTTTTTAGATAGAATATAGACATATATGGGTCTATAGGAAATAAACCCGTGTAGCTGTTGGTGTGAAATTTCTTTCACAAAAAGTGGTGAATTTCAAAATCTTTGTTCAGCCCATTAGGTATGAAGCTATCCATAATGTGGATCCACTTCATTTCCAACTGGCCTAATCTATTCTGCATATCACCTCCTTTCCAATTTTGTTCCAGTTTCCTAATGCCTAAGAATTCCAAATCATTAACATTTCTGTTATGTTTTTTATCAAAGTGGGCCGATACAGTATAAAGAGGGAGTGCGCACTCCAGTATAAAGAGGGAGTGCGCATATCCTTGAGCTTAGTCGAAAGCTCCAACAAATGTGAGTAACCATTTGTTACAAAAGAATTACCTATCCACGAGTTGATACAGTGTCACACTATGTTGCTATTTTCTGTTTCTTTCTCCATGAGATTCCACTGAGGAATTGGTTGCAGATTTGCAAACAAGCAGAATATTCTATCAAGAAAACTCGGATATATCCTTATATATAAACTTTGTTTTATTTTCATTGTTATTTTACTATCACATTTATATCACAGACTAGCAAAATGGAGTAACCTACATCCCAACCCGTGTATTAAATGCAGTAGTACAGCCCCCTCTTTTCTACACTATTTCTACGCTTGCCCGATTATTAGTCGCTTTTGGGGCAATCCCCAACACTGGGTAAAAATCACATTTGATATTGAAATAGAGTTCACTACAGCTGAGATCTATCTGTTCTTTATACTGGAGGGAAAACAGTATACTTGGCAAATCTCAAATATAAAATTTTATTAAAATATACATAAAAGTGTCTCAACAGCCTTTTAACCACCAATATTTTAGGGTCCAACAGCAAAGATAATATGACCAATGCTTGGAAGGGCTACTCCAGTGTAGGGGTAAATGGCTCAGCAGATGAATGGCCGCCGAAACCAATACCTCTCAAACACAAGATGACAGCTCTATTACCCCAGGTGTCCCGGCTGATGTAGAGACACGGTAAAAGTTCATATCCGACGTACGTTTCTCTGGTATGCTTTGTCAAGGAATGAAGTGCGCATGTCCCTAAACCCTTATAAAGGGCTGATTGATGAATTCTGTCTTCCGGTTTTGAAATTGCGTTCTCCATTTTGGAAATTGGCAAATAGGTCCTTTCACATTATTGGGGTTAATATATCTTTGTAATCAGCCTATTACATAGAAACATTGACAATATCTACATGTAAGTTAAGGTCAAATTTGAAAATACCTTTTTAGAACAAGGAAACAACAAGATTTTCTATACACATATATTGTAGTTCTCTAACATGGAAAATTAAAATAAGAGATTTTATAAAATATCTACACCAAACAGTTATAGCTATGATGTAACTGAATATTAATCATATAAATAGATCTTAAATCGTAGTGTCTCTAGATATGCATATATTGTTCTATTATTTCGATATTTATCTGAAACCCTGCAATCTTTTATTAATATTATATATGATTCATATAGATTCTTTATTAAGCTCATATCCCACTTACTGTGCGATGTAAATACTTTTTTTCTTTATTTATCAGATAAAAATATTTTATTTATATATCTAATTGTGCCCTTTTATTGATTCATTATTTCAATAATCTAAAGAGCTGTCTTAAGTTCTTAAAATGAATTGAATTATGACTAATGTGTTTATAAATTGTGTATACATTCTTTATCTATGTGTTTAACTATGTATCAATTTATTCTCATAATTTCTCATTTATTGAGAAAGATATTTCTTTAGATAATCAAACATATTTTGGTGGTGTTTTTAGATAGAATATAGACATATATGGGTCTATAGGAAATAAACCCGTGTAGCTGTTGGTGTGAAATTTCTTTCACAAAAAGTGGTGAATTTCAAAATCTTTGTTCAGCCCGTTAGGTATGAAGCTATCCATAATGTGGATCCACTTCATTTCCAACTGGCCTAATCTATTCTGCATATCACCTCCTTTCCAATTTTGTTCCAGTTTCCTAATGCTTAAGAATTCCAAATCATTAACATTTCTGTTATGTTTTTTATCAAAGTGGGCCGATACAGTATAAAGAGGGAGTGCGCACTCCAGTATAAAGAGGGGGTGCGCTTATCCTTGAGCTTAGTCGAAAGCTCCAACAAATGTGAGTAACCATTTGTTACAAAAGAATTACCTATCCAAGAGTTGATACAGTGTCACACTATGTTGCTATTTTCTGTTTCTTTCTCCATGAGATTCCACTGAGGAATTGGTTGCAGATTTGCAAACAAGCAGAATATTCTATCAAGAAAACTCGGATATATCCTTATATATAAACTTTGTTTTATTTTCATTGTTATTTTACTATCACATTTATATCACATTTTTGTTGGTTTGTGATTTATGGTATATTTATTTTATTTTTGTATTGATGATTATACCTCGATTTTGCTAGTCTATTGGGTGTAATGTAATCCTTGTGTAATAGTCGAAACTGAGCCTCCCTGTGAGTTACTGCGAGTGTAGCTTGTTTCGTGCTATCCAGACTGTCTTTCAAGTCTTGTACTGACACTATGATGGGAATATCGGCAGCCAGCTTCGCCAGCATGTTGGCTTGTATTAAGGTCTCAGTCTGTTTTATTATTGTGCATAAAAATATGACAAGGAGAATCGTCCCACTAGGAATAATGTCTGAGCAATGGCAAAGGGCGATTTATCCCAGAAGCCATCGTTGGACGACTGTAGAGATACCACATAGTGTCGTAGCTGAAGGTACGCGTAAAAGTGTTGATTTGGGATAAGATACTTCGTTTTTAGCTCCTGGAAGGAGCGTGTTGTATGAAGCAATGGGTCCAAGATGTCTCCCACTGTTCTAATAATGAAGGTTTCCCAAATGCGGAATGGCTCATGCTCATTTCCTGCTGGAAAGTCTGCGTTCCCACAAATGGGTATATATCTCGGGGGGGGGGGATTATCTACTTTCAAGAATTTGTGGATCAGGTGCCACGCTTTTAGTGGATCACGATACAGCACACTGTTGGTGATTAGTGGTGGTAAGGACGAAAATTTCGCATAGGGGAGGTAGGCTGGTGCCAGGGGAGCAATAATTGCTTCTTCAAGTGTCGCATCGCTGAAATGCTTCGTATTTAATTGCCAGTCGGTAACCAGCCTGGCCAGAGATGCCCAATTATATAGTTTGAGGTTTGGCAGACCCAAACCTCCTTCCAAGTATGGAAGATGTCATTTATCCGCCGCTATCCAGGGTTTACCTCCCCTCCAAATGAATCATGATATGGCACATGAGAACACTCTTAGATCTATTTTTGACATTAGAAATGGTAACATAAGCAATGGATATAAGATTTTGGGTAGTATTGTCATTTTGATCAAACTAATAGGACCCGATAAGCCCAAAGGGAGATTAGCCCAGTTCGTCAGTTGAGAGGCTATCTCTGAGCATTTATGTGATATGTTGAGATCATACATCTTAGCTGGGTCTCTATGCAGTTTGATGCCCTGGTAAGTAAGACCCTCTGAGGCCTCTATAAATTGGTAGTCTTGCTTAGAATTCGGGTGTCTATGCAGCCACAGTACCTCAGACTTTGAGGTATTTATCTGATATCTCGAGAAGGTGCCGAAGTCCGCGATCATGCGTAATATACGCGGTATATGAACAGAAGGTGTATCAACAAACAATAACATGTAATCAGCGTACAACGCTAAGTGCAGGGGGACACCCTTTATCGTAATCCCTGGAAAGAGCTGCCGCAGCTTCAACGCAAGGGACTCCAGCACTAGGTTAAATAGCAGCGGCGAAAGGGGGCAGCCCTGCCTGGTGCCCCGCTGCAACTGGAAATCAGGAGAGAAAAGTCCATTGGCAATAACCCGTGCCACTGGGTGATGGTACATTTTGCCTATAACCTCTAGGAACGGACCCCTGAAACTGAACCTCCGCATGGTGTCCAACAGATGAGGCCACTCCACTAGGTCGAAGGCCTTCTCTGCATCCAAGGATAGCAGGAAGGCCTCCGGAGTGTCTATCCCACCCTTCTCCTGCCCACTCGCCCAGTACTGCTCTATTACCTGCATGACCCTGCGAAGATTCACCACTGATGAGCGCTTAAAAACAAAGCCCGTTTGGTCCAGGTGCACCATGTCCGGGAGGATCACCCTCAGTCTATTAGCCAAGATCTTCATAAACAGCTTGTAGTCTGTGTTCAACAGAGATATTGGTCTGTAGGATTCTGGTTTTGAGCAGTCTTTACCTGGCTTGGGGATCAGCGTAATGTGCGCTGAAGTAAAATTTTTGGAGGGGGAAGTCTCCGTTTGAAGGAAGGCATTATATAGTCTGGTCAGTGTAGGTGTGATCTGAGGCTGCAGAGACTTATAAAATTCGGCCGGAAGGCCATCTGGCCCTGGCGCCTTACCCACTGGCAAGGACCCCAGGGTGAAGGTAAGTTCCTTCGTAGTCACCGGGCTGTTCAGACTGTCAATTTGAGTCTGTGTCAATTGGTGGGGTTGCAATGACTGCCAAAATTGTGTCTGGACCCCATCCGGGGCCGCATCCTGCTGGGTGTAAAGTTTTGCATAGTATTGTGCAAAGCACTGTGCTATGTCAACTTGCTTGGTGTGCGTTAGACCATGCGCCCTGATTGCTGTTATGTTAGCCCTTGCTGTCTGGGGTTTTTATAGAGTAGCTAGCATCCTGCCTGCTCTTCCACCAAATCTATAGAATTTACCTGCCATCTTTAACACCCCTGCAGTAGTCTGTTGCTTCATAAAAGCCTCAAGCTCTGCCTTTGCCGCTAGATAAGTCTCATAGTTCGTTTTTGTTTTAGCTATTAAATAGGCTTGGTAAGTCTGTCCCAGCTGCTTTTGTAGGTTCTTAGATTTATATTGTGTCTTGTATTTTAGCTTAGAGACGTATGAAATTATGGAACCAGCAAACACTGTTTTCGCCGTTTCCCAGAAAAGTTGGGTGTCGTCTGTATGAGCTGCGTTGTCAGTGAGAAAGTCCGTCCATGTGTGCTGTAGAAAGTTTGTGAATGCCTCTGAGGTGGTCAAGTAAGTTGGGAATCTAAGAGTATTCCTATTGGTACGTGTTCTCTGGGCTCCAAGAGTCATTTCTTCTGGTGCATGGTCTGAAATTAGGACGTTGTGTATCTTACATTGATGTACCTGTGTGGTTAACTCTCCAGCAATCATAAATAAATCGATTCTGGATAGGGTATGCTTGGCTTTAGATAAACAGGTATAGTCTTTTCCTTCTGGGTGCAATAATCTCCAGATATCACAGACCCCTAAATCTGCTTCTAACATGCTAAAGATTTTTGTTTCATATCTGGCTTTATAGTTTATTATTGGGTCCCTGACGGAATGAGGTGCTAACCAGAGCCTATCCAAAACATGTGTGGGCGAGATATTAAAATCTCCACCAATTATTAGGTACGAACCCATATGGGGAGCTAAGTGTCGAGTTAGATCTGACCAAAAGCCTGTTGTTCTGTGGTTGGGGGCGTACAGGTTGCAGAGTACATATTTCACGGAATTAACCATTGCTTGCACTATCATAAACCGTCCGTCCCTGTCCAGATAGGTGTTATCTACCGTCGCTGTTACCTTCTTCAAAAATACAATAGCTAAACCCCGGCTGGCACTAGTGTAAGATAGGAAGACCACTTGTCCCACCCAGTCCCTGTGGAGTTTCTGGTGTTCTAGGTCTGTTAGATGCGTCTCCTGTAGTAAGGCTATGTCTGTTCCCAGTTTCCTAAGATGGGTGAGAATTGATTTGCGTTTTATGGGTGAGTGGAGGCCACCCACGTTCCAGGTCACTATCTTAAGCGACATTCCCAGTTATAGAGGAGGCATAGGTGGTGAGAGACAAAAAAAAAGGGGGAGGAGGGGGAGGGGGAGAAGGAGAAGAGGGAAGGTACATTGGTTGGGTGAGAGAGAACCTAGCGGTACCTTGATATATAAAAAAATTACATAAAGTATGCTGCATTCTGGACCTGCAGCAATGACACTTACATTTAATAGACATAGGTTTACCTTGGCATATACACAATTAAACCCTGAACATATTGTGTTCTCCATATGCTCAGGCAGAGCCAGGACTATAAGTATATGATTTCTTACCTTAACCAAACATAGCTGTTCTAAACCCCTATCTCTGGGGGAGGTAGATATTTGTGTTGGGGGATTTGAGCGTGTATGGCTCCCTCAGTTGGGTGTAGAAGGGGGACCCCGGAAAAAAGGCTGACAAAGCACTTCAGCGGTATGTAACTTACTTGTGTGGTATACATATATGTGGGCGACCTCTGTGGGGTTAACCGCTATATGGGTGCAGTTAAAAAGGACATTCCTCTCGGGAGGGGCTGGGGCTAATACCAGGCTCAGGCAGAGTGTGTCCAGGTAGACACTGTGATTGGGAAGTCGTATATTATAATCTGAGTATTCTCCAAGACAACTGGAAGTCCCCTCTAGACTATAGCACCTCTGACTGCTATAACTCCTAAGTTGGGTATTTAAGTCTTCATCTGCATTTGCCTCAATATATCTGTCAGCATATTTTATCAGAGAACTCAGGCATATATATGCATAACGGCCCATGGTATATGATTTAACATTGTCATAACTAGCATGTAACATAACACATTGTAATCCCTCACCCCCCGGAAAAAGTGTCAGCAGTGTTAACCCATTGTTACAACACATTGAGAACTTAAAACATATTAAAGAAAAACAGAACAATAAAGAGAACAAATAGAACAAATAGAACATATAGAATATATCACTATTCAACATTACCCTAGAGGCATGGTCCCGCCTCTCTTTGAAGTCCATCAACCCCTTGGGGCAAAGGTCTCTTCCATTCCAGGAAAAGGCCAAACAACAAAGAGGCCCAGCCATCTTTTAATTTTTGAGGCCTAAAAGAAGAGCAAGAAGGAGAAAACAAAGGAGGAAACATCTTCCTAATTGGAGCTTGCAATCTTCAGGTTGGAGGGCGCTGGTTTTCTGTTGCCAGATAGCTTTTCACCGCTTGTGGTGAGTGAAAGAATTTAACACCATATGGTGTTTGTAGGCGAAGTTTCGCCGGGAAGAGCTTTGCTACCTGGCGTCCCTGCTCATGTAATTGGGAACAGAGCGGAGCGAATTCTTTCCTCTGTCTAGAGACCTCCAGTGAGAAGTCCTGAAACAGGAGCAGCTTCGAACCCTCATATATCAGCTCTTTATGTGAACGGTAGGCTCTCAGAATCTTTAATTTTTCTTGGAAATTTAGGCACTTGAATATAACCTGTCTAGGTTTGGCTCCTGCCTGATCCATGGCCCTTTCCGGGCCCACTCGGTGTGCTCGCTCCACATCAATTGGTAGGATGCTGGCATGTATACCCAGCATCCTGGGGACTTTCAGAGCCGTGAATTCGAGCAGATCTTTGCCCTTAATAGATTCCGGAACTCCTACGATACGTAAATTGTTGCGGCGACTTCTGTTCTCCAGATCATCTATGCGGTCTTGTAGCAGTTGGGTTTTCTTCACTAATTGCTTGACTGTGGCGTCTGTAGCGAATTGCCTATCCTCCACGTCAGAGATACGGGTTTTCAGTTCAATTTAACCGTGAAGAAAATTGGCGTATCTCGCTTGTTAGCATGTCAACCCCTGTTTGCAGAGAGTCCATCTTTGGGAGAAAGAAGGATTTTAATTCTTGCAGGAGAGCAGAATGTGAGGCTGGGTCCGAGGCCCCCGCTTGGTCTGGTAAAGCTGAGCCCTCTGCCTGTGATCTATGAGACATGACTGATTTAGTGGAGGGAGATAGTTTGTGAAAGTATTTGTCCACTTTCATTAGAGTGGGGTGTAAGATCTTCTGTATGCTAATCAGTCAAGGGTGATATTTAAATATTCAAGCAGATGCCAGCTCCAAACAGTGCACCACAAGAGGATGCCTCGGTCTTACAATAAGGGGCAGAGATGTTCAGCCAGACCCCCTCTGTTGTTATGCAGTTGCTATATAGCTGGTTAAATGGTGTGTCTTGCTTTGATGTGATCTGATGCAGCTGAAGGTTGTGTAAACAAAGTCAGAGCAAGTACAAGTATGTCTATAACTGCATCTGTGTGTTTGGCACTTAGTGAGGTGAGGGAAACATTTGCCGCTGTTGAATGGGAGAATATTGAGAGGTCTCTGATGTGTCTGTGTGTTATGCAGGCTCTTGCTGAGGTACGAGTAACAACTTTCACTCTCTGGGGCAGTGTGACGCAGCTAGAATAAACTGCTAGTTTTAGGCCATAAAAAAAAGGCATTCGTTACTCCCCTGTGCAGTATTTAGTAACATCACACACCGCTTTCCTCTCTTGAATCAGTCCTGATACAATATTTTCCCCAGAAAGAAAAACGGTAGGCTGTCAGCACAATCACCACATACGCAGCCACCTGTCTGTGATGTATTTTCTTTTGCTGCCTTTCTCTTGTCCTTTCCTCAACCTCACTCTCCACTGCAGACTCTCCCTTCTAAGACACTGTTCCCAACAATTTCAGGAGCTTTACTTACTGCTGCCCACGAAATGGTGTGCGTTAGGCGGTTTGTGGCAGTTCTCTTTTGCACCCTCTCACTCCCTCCACGCCTGTGTTTGAGGCCGGGTAAGATCCAAGATGGCGTTGGTGGTATGTGAATGCGTCCCGCAATCAGTGGCTTCCAGTAGCCGGAGCTGATGGGATATGCTCCGCGCACCTCAGTAGACGGCTGGCACTATACAGTGATCACTAGGCCAACAAGTCTGTCGTGCGGGGCCCAGCAGAAAATTGTTAGATTTTGAGGGTATTTGCAGTCCGATCCGCGGAGCTCTGCTAGAACACGTCTGCTTGCTTGGCCCGCCCACCGGAAGTCTTATTTTATCATATTTTAAGGGGACACACCTTAATAGAAAACAGGAGGCTCATTTTTTTATTTGCATTCTTAGACAATATTTGTATTCCTATTTTGACATGACTGTATCTGGAGATTTTGTTTATGTCAATGTTTTTTTCTTTACTGATATGATCTCTCCTTGAATGTGTATGTCATTTGATTTAGTGCTTGTTTGTATTATTACATATTAAACCTCAATAAAAATGATTACATTTTTTTTTTTTAAAGTATCAATGCTCAATTCATTACTCTATTTTGATATCTAAATATATATATATATATATATATATATATATATATATATATATATATATATATAGGACTATCAATTTTAAAATACAAATAAAATTTTCACCTATTTATAGAACATTGGAATTTTAAATACTGTATGTATAGTCAATACACAGTAAAACACATTAAATATTATCATAAAATTATTATTTAGATTTCTCTCAAGCAAACACGTTTATTTTCGACATATATATATATATATATATATATATATATATATATATATATATATATATATATATATATATATATATATATATAGATATGCGAAAACGCTAGCGTGCCACTTGTTATCTAGCTCTCAATGTATTTTTTTCTCACTTGTATATTGTTTGCAGATGATGAGTACAAATAAAATATGTTAACATAAAAATATAATTTTAAAACTACTCACAATTCAAATTTGATAGATGTTTGACATCTTATTTTAATGTATGAATGCTCTTACTCCTTTCCAAACTCACTTAGCGTAGTAAAAGAAAAAAACATAAATTACTCCAACCAAAAACTCATCCTATATAGATTTTCAGAAATTATGACCTATTTTTACACTAACACAGTTCTCCCATTTGTTTAAATACCTGCAAATTGTAGTCAGAGAAACAAATATCTAGACCAAAAACAAAACAAGAGGCAAGCAATTACTGCCAGATAAATGTTATTAATATGTTAATCAATTAACACCCCAAAAAAAGACCCATGCTGTGAATTGTCTTTGCTAGTACAATCACCTGACTGCAGGACAATTAATTTGAAAGAGGAAAATTACCTTTTTTAAATAAATTGTGCCATGTCACTCTTTGTATTGTGGGGAGTGACAAATAGGTTGTCCCTCAATTATTTTCAGATGATCACTGTTGCTATGATGATCATTTTATAGTAAGGTTGCCACACTGCCACTTTAAAAGAGGACCCTTATGCAAAATACACGTCAGTTATCTTCTAAAGAAATTGGTTAAAAATGTTTCATGGGTTTGAAATGTGCTGTATAATAAACCTAACATATGTATCTTTCATAAAACTCCTCTTTTTAAAGCAATATGGCAGCCCTAATTTATATCATCCTGGGCATGACACCCTAATTTTTTTACAGTGTTCTTCTTCAATCAAGGGGCCTTTCCACTTAGAAAAAAAGTGTCAATTCCCATGTTACCACTTAGATAAGGTGGGTTCTACAGTTCCATTTAGAGTCCGGAGAGCCCTTTAAAAATTAGCTAATAGAATCTGACATGGATGTGTGAGCTGTTAGTGTGTGGTGTATATTGTCCTAATGGAATAAAAGATATATTGAAGCCACTATCACAATACCGTAATATATAAAAAGGACCATCAACTACCAATGACAGGGACAGGAAACCCCTCATAAGAATAATGGTGCTCCCTTCATTCAAAATGCCCTTATCTGGTTTAGATTACAAGTGGCACGCTAAATAAATTTTTGGCTTGAATTAAAAAAGCAATAAGCAGTTGCTTATACTGAAAGGGGCAGTAAACCTACACATTAATGCGATATAATTCTGCAAATAGTGCGGAATTATATAACATTATTTTAGCGCCAACTTTATATTACAAAGTATTTCAAAGATTTTTTATCACTAAGTAGAATTTAATAGAACGCCACTCCTGGCTCTACTGAGCGGGTCTGTTTTTTTCAGAAGCACATCGCGGCACGCTGTCTAGTCACAGCTGGCCCGATCGTGCTATTAAACTCAATGTAGCTCACTTCCACTCTGGTCTGGTAGTGGGAGCGAGCTACATTGAGTTTAGTATGTCACAGTACATGTTGGCATTCATGGTTCCCTCAGTGAACTGTAGATCCCCAGTGCCGGCAGCACTCATGCAGGCCCAGAGCATGACACTCCCACCACCATGCTTGACTGTAGGCAAGACACATTTGTATTTGTACTCCTCACCTGGTTGCTGCTACACACACTTGACACCATCTGAACCAAATATGTTTATCTTGGTCTCATCGGACCACAGGACATGGTTCCAGTAATCCATGTCCTTAGTCTGCTTGTCTTCAGCAAACTGTTTGCATGCTTTGTTGTGCATCATCTTTAGAAGAGGTTTCCTTCTGGGATGACCAATTTGATGCAGTGTGCAGCGTATGGTCTGAGCCCTGACAGGCTGACCCCGCCACCCCTTCAACCTCTGCAGCAATTTGGGAAGCACTCATACGTCTATTTCAAAGTTATGTCTATTTCCACTCCCACTGTATCATGTGACAACCATCAGCCAATCACAAATGCATATATGTATATTCTATGAATTCTTGCACATGCTCATCAGGAGCTGGTTACTCAAAAAGTGTAAATATAAAAAGACTATGCACATTTTCTTAATGGAAGTAAATTGGAAAGTTATTTAAAACTTCATGCTCTATCTGAATCACAAAAGTTTCATTTCAGTGTCCCTTAAATTAGCCATTACAAGTGGCTGGTTATTGCTACCGCGAGCTTGGCTCTAATGGCCCCAATATACTTTCTAGTGTATAGTTTTTTAATTACAGCGCCTACACCTATGAAACCACAAGCTCCCCAAAAAAGTCCCTAAAACCTTTCAAAATATACAATAATCCAGATGGAGGTAGCGCCAAAGAGGCTAAAGTGGTTAAAAATATGCAAATGTAAATAGAAACTTAAGTCTATAATAATTTATTATCTAAAACATTGAGACATCTAAAATAAATAATAGTAAATAACAGTAGTGTACCCTATCAGTTAAAACATTATACATATAACAATAGTTAAAATGGAAGTTCAATATATATATATATATATATATATAACGTGTGTCCCAACAGGAAAAAAAATATAAAAATAAAAGTAAAAAATAATGAAAAATGATAATAGGTAATAGTGTCCATGTTATCCTTAATAGATTCTTAGTAAAAGAAAAGCCAAAAAAAACTGTAAAGATTCCTTAGTGAAAAAAATCTTGGGCGTGATCAAATAAACGGCGCAGGTTTCGGCGCAAGCGTGGGAACCTGCACCGCCCGTAATTTCACCTCACACATCGGGGTATTACATATACTGCGCCGTTAGATGCTAAACTGGCGTAAGTAGGACAAACTGGTGATCTTCCGAAATGTGTGCAAATACACATTTTAGTCGTCACAAGTAACTTACGCCAGTATTTTATCCAAGGAAAGTCTCAATAAAGAGTAGTTTTATGCAAATTAGGCTAACACTCGTAAAAATGAACCGCGACTTCATATAAAAATGCGACACGTAATTACGCTATTCAAAATTCATATATAAACCGATGTGCAGCCGCCATTTTCTTCAGTGTGTTTGGATGGTTCGTTGAGCTACAGCACACTACACTGGAGTGGAGGATTAGTCAGAGTAGAGAGGCGCAAACAGAGGAGTTAGTTAGGTTGCATTGTTGTTTGATTAAGCTTGTACACTTACACATATTTTTACATATTGCACACATTTTGCATACATACATATACAAATACACCACACTTTTTTTTCTAACACCTCACACATTTTATTTCAATTTTACAGTATGATAGGCTGAGTGTTTGGTTGTGATTGTGTGTGATTGAACAGGGAGTGAGTGTGTGAGTGTGTGTAGTGTGAGGATGGCAGGGAGAGGTAGGGCGGAGTGGAGGAGGGGAGAGTAGTAGCAGGGAGAGGAGTATTGTAGCGGACAGGAGGTGCAGTGGGGTCCCCGTCAGGGAGTAAGTGGAGTGGGGAGAGGGAGAGCTAGAAGGGATGATGGGAGGGGAGATGCCGAGAGCCCCACAGACCAGGCACATCTAGGAGAGGGACAGAGGGTGCACATGGGGACAGAAGGGGGGAGGAAGGAGAGAATAGGGAGGAACCCACACCAGGGACATCACAGGGAGCAAGTCAGGTGTCCATGGAGGATGAGAGGCTGAGATGTCCCAACTTCTCATTTGATGAAAATATTGCCCTAGTCCAGGCCATCATGGACAATTACAGTGCGCTCTTTTGGGTTGCTTTTCTAGTCAGTGCAATGGTTGCTGCGCCTGCAATATGTGGCGAGATGAGAATGGAGTAGATGTTCTTAATTCTGCGCGCGTAAGTCCTTACGCTGTATATTGGATACCAAATTGCGCGTCTGTTCTATGTTAGTCTATGGGTAAAAAAAATACGTCCGAAGGGTGAAATATACACGCGTAACTTGTAAGCTACGACGTATATGTAATACCAAAATCGCATAAAATCTGGCGGCGGAGGATTTTGCGGGCAACGCAGCATATGTAATGGAGGCTCTTGAAGGGAACTGCTCGAGCTTCCTAAATCAGTAAGCCTTACTCCAATATAGGACTGGATTGTTACTTGCGATATTGCACTATGTTGTTTTTTCTTTTTACAGGTTTTTTTTTTTTTTTCCCTGTTGGGACACACATTAGGAATTTCACCTAGAAAGTTCACATCACGTTGAGGGATAATCTTTTGTGCACATTGGCTTATATTGCCAACTCTGGCACATTATATATTGAACTTCCTTTTTCACTGTAGTTATATGTATTATGTTTTAACTGATAGGGTACCCTATTGTTATTTACTGTTATTTATTTTAGATGTCTAAATGTTTTGGATAATAAATTGTTATAGACTTAAGTTTCTATTTATATTTGCATATTTTTAACCACTTTAGTCTCTTTGGCACTCCCTCCATCTGGAATACTGTCTAGTGTAGTTTATTAAAAATTAAGATGACAGCATCTTTATTTTTTTATAAAAAATACTGCACTGGGCACTATTTTGCGGCTAAAGTTGGTGGGAGTAGGGTGTTAGAAAAAAACTGCACTTAAAAGTACCTTTACATTGCGGTCTATGGGGAACTGTGTGTTCCCAGTAAATATATACACATATTAACACATAAATATATATGCATATCAGCATATACAATATTTTCTGCCATTGCTGCGCAACTTACCCCCTTTGCTGGCGCTGACGGCATCAGAATGAGGCTCCCATAGGAGTCTATGGAAGCGCTCTCTCATGAAGTACAGGTTGCGAGTAGGGTGTCAGCCATATTTATTTCACCACCTTTTCAGTGGTGAGACTTTACAGTGTGAGGCAGTTAGTGTAGGTGTAGTTAGAGATAGGTACATAACAGGAAAGAATAGGAGCGCCAATTAGGCTTGTATACAGGCAATAAAAGATTAAAAGATAATTATCTATTAGTGTACAGTTCAAAATCTGGTAGTCACCAAATTGGCTATTGAATCAATTTCTATTGTGAAGTTAGGTAATGATATCTAAATTTCATAAATTACCAAAGCTGTGAAAAATTGAATAATTACATATGTTGCATTTAATGATATGTGAAAAAAGAGAATAATATGGAATCCAAAAGGAGACCATAGAATTCAAACAACACAGGCGCTATACAGCTTAAAATAGGAAAAATAAAAATATATTATATGCATATAACGCCAGATTATGTGTACAAATGACAATATTGAGTGCAAACCAAGCAACCCAAGAAGTGCTAACAACGACAAAATTGTAAAAAATTATTTAATATAAAATATAAAAGAGTAAAACAAGTGTATAGTGAAATATAAATTTACAATTGCGTTGATCAGACGCAGGAATACAGTGTAGTATACAAACAGCAACAATATTTCAAAGAATTCAATACAAATGTAACTATACAGAGAGCCAGGATGGAATACAATGTAAATGAGAACGATTTCCTGAAGTGATTTGATGTGGAGGTCTTTACATACGCCCAGATTGAAGAGGAATTTCAAACTTCAGTTGGAGCTGGAACGAGACGAAAGACTGATAAAACGGCAAACAAGGCAACAGCATAAGGTTTTCACTTATACTTACACCGGAGGTCGGTGATTCGATCCTATGAGTTCCTCTCAATGGCGTGAATCTCCAAACAGCGGGAAGCAGTAAATTCGACCAGCAAGGATATTCGCAAAACACCTTTGCATACAGGTAACTGGGAAGCTGCACCTACGGAGGCCGAAGAGGAACAAAAGACAAACAAAGCAGAGCAACGTGTTTCAACCCATAAACAGGGTATTTTTCAAGCTCCCGACATTGTTTTAGAATGTACTATATATAGCCGTTAAAGTCAGGCTATTGGTTGAAGTTTGTTAATGGGCGTATATAATCAAAAGGCGAAAAAAGCCAATTATCAGACATTGCATTATTTACCTCAATGGTTTAGTATATAATTTTTGTGTACCTGCTGGTCGAATTTACTGCTTCCCGCTGTTTTTAGATTCACGCCATTGAGAGGAACTCATAGGATCTAATCACCGACCTCCGGTGTAAGTATAAGTGATAACCTTATGCTGTTGCCTTGTTTGCCGTTTTATCTGTCTTTCGTCTCGTTCCAGCTCCAACTGAAGTTTGAAATTCCTCTTCAATCTGGGCGTATGTAAAGACCGCCACATCAAATCACTTCAGGAAATCGTTCTCATTTACATTGTATTCCATCCTGGCTCTCTGTATCGTTACATCTGTATTGTATTCTTTGAAATATTGTTGCTGTTTGTATACTACACTGTATTCCTGCGTCTGATCAACGCAATTGTAAATTTATATTTCACTATATACTTGTTTTACTCTTTTATATTTTATATTAAATAATTTTTTACAATTTTGTCGTTGTTAGCACTTCTTGGGTTGCTTGGTTTGCACTCAATATTGTCACTTGTACACATAATCTGGCGTTATATGCATATAATATATTTTTATTTTTCCTATTTTAAGCTGTATAGCACCTGTGTTGTTTGAATTCTATGGTCTCCTTTTGGATTCCATATTATTCTCTTTTTCACATATTTGTTAGAGGTTGAGAGTTTCCTCTTGTTTATCACAGGCATAATAGGGTTTCTTTGCGCAGTTAACCCCTTTCCCTTTTTTTCCTTTGCATTTAATGATATCATAGGTTAAAAATAACATAGGTTAAAAATAACATAGGTTAAAAATAAAAAATAATAATAATACAAAAAAAAAAAATATTAGAATGTATATGAGAGATACTCCCAATGGAATATGAAGGGGATCCCCAGTAGAGAAAAAAAAGGTATCTAAAGAGTCTTAAAGTGCTAAAAATAAAAAAATTAAAAACAATGAAAAAATAGGTGAAGAAAATTGTAGCGGGGTTTATGCTTTCCAGTGTTGAAGAACAGTCCTCCTAATAGTTAATCATCCATCAATAATCCTTGAGTGGAAGACTATAAGTGTCCAAAAATTGATGTGAGAAAAAAAATCCTAGATGTTGGGGTATCAATCCGTTGTCACAAAAAATGCAAGATTTTCAAAAGTATATATAAATAAAAAAGTCAGATAGATAAGGGTAGTAAACTGTGTAATATGGTTTATCCTAAAAGATATAATTTTAATGTTCCTCCTTTAATTAGCGCCAATCTGAAAAAAGAAGAAAAATACAATGTGCAAAATCTCCTAAATTATATTAAATAATAGGAGAATGGCTTACCTTCCAGAGAAAACTCGAGCCTGAGTCTGGGGATTATCAACGCGTTTTGGCCCTACTTGGTGGCCTTAATCAAGACATATTACATGGGTTACTGCCCTCATCTATCTATCTATATATCTATCTATCTATCATCTTTTTTCTTTACTGGGATCCTATTCATACTCCATTTGGAGTATCGCTCATATACATTCTAATATTTTTATTATTATTATTATTATTTTTTATTTTTTAACCTATGTTATTTTTAACCTATGTTATCATTAAATGCAACATATGTAATTATTAAATTACTCACCACTTTGGTAATTCATGAAATTTAGATATCATTAACTAACTTCACAACAGAAATTGATACAATAGCCAATTTGGTGACTACCAGATTTTGAACTGTACACTAAAAGATAATATTATTTTAATCTTTTATTGCCTGTATACAAACTTTAGCCTAATTGGCGCTTCCTAGCTTCTTTCCTGTTCTTCAACTTTCTTCAATAAACAGATAAGGTGATCTGGATAGTGAGTTTGTTTGTTTATTTGGCGCTGTCCACTATATTCTTTCTAGTTAGAGATAGGTCACACACACGCAGAAAGTGCCTGCAAGTGGCGATGGGAGACACATCAACACTCACCAGCACTTTGCAGGTCTGCCCCTTTTTTTTTAGAAAATATTGATGTTTTGAATATCAGGGCCTAATTAATAAATCATCATACACCACAGGCATTATCAGCTAGTAAACATTAACACAGCATTATCAATTGCTACTTTCAAATTAAATATATCTAAATGTTATATATAAAATATTTTAGCATGATAGAAAATAACAAAACTATTTAGCAAAAATAGCGACAGGGGGTGCTAAACCAAAATAAAACTAACAAAGCAATTAAAGTGCTCACTTGAGGGCCGAAGACAAAAGCAGGATACAGGTAATTGGCAGACACCCTCTGCAGGGCTAGGGTACAGGATAGCGGAGCTTGGCAGATGCCCCCTGTGGTGCATGGATACTGGAACAGGATACCAGTGCTTGGCAGACTCCCTCTGAAGGGTTTGGATATGGGAATAAGATACCAATGTTTGGCAGATGCCCTCTGCAAGGCTTGGGTATAGGACCTAGATACTGCTGAGAAAAGAAGAGATACTGAACATACTCGAAGCAGACAGAGGCTGTGATCCAGATAAAAGTCAGAAGACAGGCCGACGGTAAGATACCAGGAATCAGTCCGATCAGTTACCAAACACAGGGAGAATCCAGAAGAGAAGTCAGGGAAACAGGCCAAGTTCAGAATACTGGAGAAGCTGTCCAATTCTTCATCTAATCCAAGAGAGATCCAAATGAGAACTCAGGAGGCAAGCTGTATTCAGGAACCAGAATAATCACCAAACAATGGGGAAACAGACTTCAGGTCAGATGCACTAACAGCGAGTATGAACCACAATGTCAGGGCAGGGAGGGGCCTGTGAGGCAGCCTTTTAGCCGTGCTGATTGTGACACTACCTGCGGCTAGCAAGCAGATGGAGCCAGAGAGCTAGACAGGGCAGGCAGTAGATCTCCAGGAACAACAGCAAAAGCTAGAGCCCTTTGGTGGCACAGAGATGGGGAAATAGGCTGTGAACCAGGAGCCCAGGTTCAAACCTGGGCATGGCCATGAAAGATATATTTGATAGATGTAATGAGTATACAGGTATATAAGTTTGTGTTGTGTGTTTGATATATTGATTATTGCGCCCACGCTATCATTACGGCACCACTTGCAATCTAGCCCTGTATCTGTATAGAAGACTCCTAAATGGGATCACGCCTTGTTGAACATGAGTGTGCCCATGATGCCAACAAATGTCACTCAGACGGTTAAGCAGTGGTGAGGATGGAAACGGATTGCAATAGGTTCCTTTGGAATGAAGAATTAGTGTACTTTTATCAGGTTTGCAAACATAAATTAGTTAATGACGTTCACAATTGCAAATAAAAAAAAAAAAAAAAAAAAGGTCAACAATGAGCTCAGTATGTTTGGAAAATTTTGTACCTCTGCTTGACAGGAAACTTTCACAGGCTTTTATACCAGTATCATGCCCCTTTCTATTATAATATTCATGTATATTAGAGTATTTGGATGTTATGAAAATAAAGAGCTTTCTAACATCATTACTTGCTCCTTGAGTTTCTAATTTTAGTTTCAATTTTAATTAAAGACTACTTATTTCATTCTTTTGCTTATCTTTTGTTTTTCATTTTTTAAATTTTTTTAAATTTTTTTTATTTGCAATTGTGAACATCATTAACTAATTTGACTTATTATGTCTCATCAACTTTTTTGCTAGTTACTTCCTTCTTTAGAATTAGTTAGGTTTGGTATGTATGTTACACATTGTTTAGCATCAAGATTAAGGTACATAATTGGTTAAAACTGGGAGGAGTCTTTGTGCATATATTCCCTCCCAGCAGGGCTAAGATTCATCCGCCCTGAGGAAGCCCCGTCTATCATTTGGCGGCATTGGATCACAGACGCACATGTGACCAACCAGGAAGTAAGCACACAGTCCTACCACGCTGCAGTCTCAGCGTGCAGCATTCAACTGGCTCAGCAAACTGTTTCATGGGACTCAATTACAAGGCAGTATTTCAGGAGGCAAACGGTAACAAACAGCGGACCTCAATTGTGGACACATCCAGAAGCAGATAAGTGCATGCTTATGGTTTAACATAGGAATATAGCTGCTTTCACTTTCAATATGGGGGGTTAGCCTGGACTGACTCCCACTGCTCATTTGGCTTGTTTGCTGTTTTTACACAACATCTTCAGCAATAAGAAGTACTATGCTTTACTAACACGCATGCAGCTTTGGCAGCACTTATCCCATTTTGCATACCTTGGACTTATGCTAAGTCTGGCTGAAGACAATACCGCTATATGTGGAAAATCATCCTGGTGTGATTTGGTTGTTTTCTTCAGCAATACACTCTTGTGAGACGCAAGGAAATCAAATTTATAACCAGCACGCTACAAGAACACCACATAAAATATAGATGGGGCTTCCCTTTCAGTTTGATAATAAACCACAATGGATCTCAACTCATCTATAAGGATTATAATGACCTCGACCTTCTTTCAAGATCGCTAAACATAACTTTCAACCCACCCAAAGAAACCATGATCTCTGCTCCCCCAGCAACAACTGAACCGGGGCCTTCCTGTCTAGAAGAACAGAGGCCTCAGTGGCATAGAGTTCAACCCAAAAGGAGAAAGACTGATGCCCTTCCAGCTAGACCCACTGCAAAGTGAGCAATCCCTTAGGACATTTTCTATCACCTGGCTTGCTCACGCAAACTGTATTTTGTCTCCTTGGACTTCCTGGGCTAATGCTTCTGCTTTGCCCCTATTGCTTTTAAAGCAGTGGCGGAGACTTGAGGACTGTACATACTGTGGTAATGTATAGTCTTGAAGCGTGTGTTTATTGAAAAGTTATGATGTTTACTGGTTTTGTTCACCTTTTCCTTTCAATACTGCCTTGCCATTATAGTTTGCCTAGGAATGTTGTTAAGATATGCACTGGTTCTGAATCTGAGGGCTCTCCATGCACTCTTCACGGTTTATAAAGTAATTGCAATATAGGGGGTAGCTCACACATATATTTATTTAATGTATAGCATATTTGAGTAATGCTAGTTTACCCCTGTACATAGTCACTTTAGATTTAGTGGACCATAGGAATGTCCTAACTCACTTTACCGCATTTAGCATAACGGTCCACTCGGTACATATTGTAGCGCCTCTATCACCCTACTGAATACATGATGACTTCCATGGAGCTGAATTCTCCTTTAGCAGTATACCTATCTGAGCCCCTTGGTAATCTGTCTTTTTTACCGTTCTAGTTTGAATCACACATTTAGGACATCATTCAACAACTTTAGCCATACCTGGTCCTTTACCTTTAAAGGTGGCAGGCACGCACCTCTGCCTATTATACCATAAGTAACCACTTAAACCTGGGAAATTCTTAAACGGTACATCCTCGATACTCCCAATACACATTTATTGGATAATAAAACCTCCTCCAAACCGGGAAATTCACATTACTCTCCCTGTTTCCTCGTCCTGCTAATCATTGCACATCTTTAACCTGAGAAATTGCTAGGTAACGCTCTTTCCCCCCTTAGCAAGGTGTATAGAAGTTTCAATACACTGGTAAAAGTTATTTATGTTTATGTTCTTTATTGTTTGATTTCCCTTGTAAGGTTTGCAAAGTTTAATTGTTATGTATGTTTATCAGTTTATTTTTGTCCAGTCTCGAATAAGGTATCCTTTCATCCTACTAACAATGAGCTAGGGGTATTGCTTATAGCTTATACACTCTCCCTCCTAACCTAATGGATAATACACAAGTTCAATTTAGGCTTATCTCCCATAACGTTAAAGGTTTTAACAGCCCTCAAGAAAGGTCCATGGCTCTAAGAGATTATAAGCGGAATAGGGGAGACATCCTTTTCATTCAGGAGACCCACTTTAAAAGGGACCATGAGCCCAAGGCCAGCCTCCAGAAGTTTGGTGAGATATTCCTCTCTTCTCACATCACAAAACACAATGGGGTGGGAATCTTGCTGAGCAGGCATCTTCCTTTTCAGATCTCATCCACGCACAAAGACGGAGAGGGGAGATACATTATTGTAGTTGGCTTCCTCTACCATAAACCCATAACACTAGTGAATATATATGCTCCTAATGTTAACCCTATTCCCTTTTTCAATACGCTTAGTAAGAAAATACTGGAAGTGGCTAGGGGTAGCTTGGTTTTGGGGGGGACTTCAATTTAGCACTTCACCCACCTCTTGACTGTTCTACCGGCACATCTTCAGTACCTAACAAAACCCTGAGACATATCAAACAATCCCTTCTGCAACTAACACTACACGATGCTTGGCGCCTCCAACACCCTGACGCTAGGGACTATACGTTCTATTCTAATCCACATCAGCTCTACACCAGAATCAATTACATTTTTACAGACGTAACTAACTTGTCCCATATCTCGAGATCAGATATTCACCCACTGACCTGGTCTGACCACGCAATGGTTAGCTGTCGATTGAACTGGCCCCCCTCCTCTCCTCCTTCATCTAACTGGAGATTTGATGACTCACTGCTTAGAGACCCATTGACCTACGCTCAAATACAAAAGACTTTAGTGGACTACTTCAGAGATAATGACCATACCGATGTAGACATTCATAGCATTTGGAACGCACACAAATGTGTCCTTAGAGGTGAGCTGATAGCACTCAAGGCCGCTAAGACGAAACAGCAACAAACTTACCTTAATTCATTACTAGTCGACCTTGCTAAACTTCAAGAAACACATAAAGCATTCCCATCAAGCACCTCCCTCCTGGACAGTATCACACACAAACGCCAACAGCTTAACCTTTTCCTGGGTACTCAAGCAAAACAGAAAGCTTTATTTCTGAGAAAGATCTATTATGAAGGGGCGAACAAGCAAGGCAGAATGCTCGCTCGTCAACTTAAAAGAAGAACTAATAGACAATACATAATGGGCATCCAGGAAACTGATGGCACTACTAAACTTACGACCTCTGATATCTCTTTAGCTTTTTAAGACTACTACGACAACCTATATAATATCAGACGTGACAAAGATCCCCCTTCCTGGGCAGATATTAATGACTTCCTCTCCAAACTGAATCTCCCAAGACTAACCGACGAACAAAGAGACGAATTAGACAACCTGATCACTGAGGATGAGATCCTTGGAGTTATTTCCTCACTCCCATCTGGTAAGGCCCCGGGTCCTGACGGTTTCGGGAACTCGTACTATAGCCAATTCAAGGAGATGTTATCCCCATATCTTCTTAGGTATTTCTGTAGCATAGATGGGGATAAAGACTTCCCTCTCGTTTCACTTCGGGCCCATATCTCGGTCATTCCTAAGCCCAATAAGTCCTCTGAACTGATATCTAACTATCGCCCGATTTCATTAATTAATTTGGACATAAAGATCTTTGCAAAAATAATCGCTAATCTTGTTAACTGCCTCCTCCCTCATCTCATACATAATGACCAAGTGGGCTTCGTCCCAGGCCGTGAGGCAAGAGACATTACCATCCGTAACATACAATTAATTTGGCATATCTCCGACAGTAAAGTCCCTGCGGTATTGGTCTCCACGGATGCGGAAAAGGCTTTCGACCGCGTCAACTGGTCTTTCCGCCGAGCGTCCCTTGAAGCCTTCGGCTTCGGCTCAGCTACCCTAAGAAGAATATTTGCGCTATATAATTCCCAGAGCGCTAGCATCATACTTAACGGTTCTTTATCCCCCCCCATAGAAATCAAGAACGGTAAGCATCAGGGCTGCCCCCTTTCCCCCTTACTGTTCGCGCTGTATATCGAAACACTGGCCTCCAAAATTAGAAGTAACGCAGATATCTCCGGAATCTCTTTAGGTCAGGACACATATAAATTGTCTTTATTTGCGGACGACATCCTATTTACCCTCACCAACCCGGAAGCCTCGATCCCTGCGCTCCTATCGGAACTCTCAACTTTTCAAAACCTTGCGGACTTCCTTATAAACCAAAGCAAATCTGAGATACTGGACATCGGGCTCCTGCCCAGTTCGGTGGCACTTATTAAAAAGGAGTGTCCGCTGAGATGGTGTAGGGGCACCCTGAAATACCTGGGTATCTATCTCTCTCGTTCGTTCGACTTCAGGATAACTTTCTTCCAATCAAAACCACAATAATGCATGATCTGTCTTCCTGGAAGGCAAAAAGGCTATCTTGGTGGGGCCGGATAAACACTACAAAAATGAATATCTTCCCTAGACTACTTTATATCATTGGGGCTCTCCCAATCCCTGTTCCCCCAAAATATTTATCCCAGGTCCAGAATCTATTTAGTACATTTATCTGGAATAATAAATCGCCAAGAATTAATAAAAACACAATGTACCTATTGAAGCAACATGGGGGGCTGAGTTTACCCAATCTAGAAGAGTATAGAAATGCCATTTTCCTCCAGAGGATCCTTGATTGGAGGGTGGGGACATCACAGAGAAGGTGGGTTCAACTAGAAAGACAAATGGTCCCTGACACCCCTCTTTCAAGCCTTTGTTGGCGCTCGGACTTTAATGAGATAATTAAGCGGCTCTCCAACCCTATTATTAGGGAGACTGCCCTGCTCTGGAATCTAACCAACACACGCCACCCATACCTTTCGTCTACCCCGGGCCCTTTGACATCCTTAATACATAACCCAGAGTTCTCTCTGACATATCTATCCGACCCGACATCCCTGGCCACGTCAGTGGAAGACATTTCAGTTTACAACAACATTACTGCCAATGAAGTTTTGTGCACACAAAAACAGCTAATAGAGAGGGGATTTGACTGGGCAAAGAACTGGTTCTCCTACAGACGATTACATAACTACATCTTTACTCATAGGAACAAGAACAATATAACCCACACTCCCACTAACCTAGAGAAATTATATCTGATCAATACACCAATAAGACATTCCCTATCTACCATATACAAAATATTACTTCAACCCCCTCCAGGCAATCTACCCTACTCTATTGAGATGTGGGAGAAAGAATTGGGGAAAATAATTCTCCCGCAGACAGCAATCAACATATTCTCAAACACGAAAAGATCCTCTATCTCATCATCCATATTAGAGACCAACTATAAAATCCTACACTGCTGGTATCTAACCCCCCGTAGGCTTCATCGCCTGTTTTCCTCCTCCAGTGACAGATGCTGGAGATGCGGACATGTAGGCAGCGGAATGGGTCACATGTGGTGGTGGTGCTCCCGTCTGAACCACTACTGGTATGAGGTCATACATGAAGTTGAAACAATTTTCCAGGTCTCGATCCCCCCAGACCCCCTGATTTGGCTTTTAAATAAGTCTACTAAATTGCCCTGCAGATCCCTACTCCCTCTATTTCGCATTTTTACGAACAAAGCTGTTAATAGCTAGAATATGGAAGACTAAATATATCCCCACACTAAACAACTGGCGCGACAAAGTCTCTGAGCTATTAGAGCTTGAGGAATACTCTGCCTATAAGAGAGGTACTACCGACAATTTTATTGCCCTCCAACTTATTTGGGTTGATTACAAAAGAAATGTAAATAGTCTTGTCCCTTGATACCTTGATAGACACCAAAGAGATAGGTTAGCGACACCGCACAACACTTTACCCCATACTAGGCTAGATACTCCGAGACTGCACACCCTTTTAATTTTTTTTTTTTAAATTCTTTATTTATATATCCAGCACTGAATAAGGCAACAAATGGTATGCACAACAAAATTTGCAAAATATGATGACAAAAATTGCTACCAAAGACAGCACTGTATTTTCTTCTATAATCTATTAACATAGCTACTCCAGACATTACTTATCCTCTCTCTCTCCTCATCTAACTTCTTATATCTAGTTCCCCCTATCTGGTAAGTCAACAGATAACAGTATAGCTTGCATAACATATTGGATCCGATCAAAAGATCTCCAAGAGTCTCTAGTATTTTGTAGTTCTTTGCAATCAGCAAGTCATTGCAGCTCTATTATGAGTGAGTCTTTCATTCGATGTTGGGTTTCATATATCAACAGATTAATTTCCCCTCCTCCCCATCCATCTCTGCTTCCTACTCTCTCCTGACTTAACCTAGGGCGCCCCCCCAGGGTTCCATTCCTGTCTCTCATCTTTAGTCTCTCCATTGGTTTGTTACCTTGTTAATTGGAAAGTTTAGAAAATGTTCCATTTGCCCCGTAACTGGGCTTCCAGAACGACCTCTGAGTTTTTGAGTGGATACAGAATTTGTCTCTGATGTGTTAAGTCTAAGCTGTGAATCAAGGGTTCCCATTTGTTGAGGAAATGTTTAGTTCGTTTTATGATGTCACCCTGTGTGTCTACTTGTTCCCGAATCATTTGCTGTTGTAATTCTAGTTTGAGATGTGTTAGTGTTGGTGGATCAGACTCCATCCACTTCTTGAAGATGAGCTTTCTGGCGAACAGTATGACATTATGAATAAATGCCATATGCTTGTTTGTGTCCGACTGTGTGTGGAGGAATATCACTACGTGAATGTTTAGGTCTATACTCCCTCCCGTAACTCTCATTGCCCATTTGTGTGCCATGTTCCAGAATCTCGTGAGTTTTGGGCATTGCCAAATCATGTGGAGAATGTTGGGGTTTGGGTGCGCGCATTTTGGACAAAGTCCCGAAGTCTCAGGACACCATTTGTGGAACATCTTTGGTGTTATGTATGCATTATGTAGTAGTTTTGTATGTGATTCCCGGATGTCATTTGATAATGATGCCTTCCTCACCTTTAAAACACTTTGTTCAATGATTTGGTCTGTAACTGGATTTGGAGTCCAAGTGCTCCATTTATGTTGAATTTGATCCCTCGTAGCTTTATTAGTCAGCGTTTGGAGTGCTTTGTATGTATGTGAGATTGTCAGGGTCAGTAGCTTGTATATTTCACAGTTGGTGTCCGGCATGTCTCCCATCCCCAGAATGCTTTGAACGTAGTGTCTTGTCTGTAGGAATGCGAAGTGGTGTTTGTGAGGTAGATTAAATTCTAATTGTAATTCGGCAAACGATTTGACTGATTTTTGGTCTGGCGTCAGGACTTGTCTGATAGTAGTCAGTCCCCTTGTTTCCCATTGTCTAAAAGGCGATGTGGTGAAGCCCGCCTGGAAATTTGGATTACCTCGTAGGGGTAGGTATACGGTATTTTTGCATGTTATTTTCAAGGCCCTGCAGATTTTCCACCATGCTCTTACAGGTTGGAGGAAGATAGTATTGTGCCCTACTATTCCCTCTAGTTGTGTGTGAGTCATGTGTGGGAGCATTTTTAGTGACCACGGAGCAATAAGTTCTGACTCTAGTGTACTATTGGTGAAAACATTTCTGTCCAAAAACCAATCCATTACATATTTAGCTAAAGCTGCCCAGTTGTAGTACTCTATATTTGGGAGTGCTAGTCCCCCCATCTCTGGTGTGCATGTCATTTTTTTATGTCCTATTCTATGTCATTTCCCTTTCCATAGAAAGTGTAGTATGTCTCTGTTCAGTGTCTGTAGGTCTTGTTTGTGTATGAGTTCGGGTAGCATTTGTAATGCATATAGCAGTTTGGGAAACAGGATCATTTTAATTAGCCCTACTCTTCCCGACAGTGTCAGTGGTAGTGGTGTCCAATTTAGGAGTGTGCGTCTTAGTTCCTTGATTAGTGGTCGGAAGTTAAGTCCATACCACTCTCTGGGGTCTCTAGAGAGAATAATACCTAGATACTTAAACGAGTTAGTTACAATCTTAAAGTTATCTTGTAGTGGTTCTGCTGGCGACTCATTCCGTAGCCACAACAGCTCTGATTTATCTTTATTTATGCAATATCCTGAAATTTGACCGAACTCGGTGATGGTGTGCATTAAAATAGGGATATTTCGCCTGGGGTCGGTTGTATATAGGATCATATCATCTGCGAAAAGGGATATGTGGAGGGTTTCTTTGCCTATAGTTAATCCTTCCGTGTTTTTCCTAATTTTGGTTGCTAATGGTTCAAGGGCCAGGTCAAAAAGGAGCGGAGAAAGTGGGCATCCCTGTCTTGTGCCTCTCATTAGCGGGAAAGAGTTTGATGGTTCGCCATTAACTAGAATTGCTGCTCGGGGTTCGTTATACAGTGCGTAAGTGGCTGTCATAAAGTCGCCCTGGATCCCAAATTCCCCAAGGGTTGTGAAGAGATGGTCCCACAGTATCTTGTCGAACGCTTTTTCAGCGTCTACCAATAGTATACAAGCGTCTCCCTCCCTCTGGTCTCCCTCCTGCTTTCCTTCCCCCCAGTAGTGTGACAGGACTAGCTGCAATTTTCTCATGTTCTTAACTGAGGATCTCCCTCTAACAAACCCTGTCTGGTCTTCGTGTAGCAGATCCGGTAATATCCCCGTCAGTCTATTGGCTAAAATTTTGGTGAACAGTTTGTAGTCTGAGTTGAGTAGTGAAATTGGTCTGTACGATGATGTCAGTAGTGGGTCTCTGTCTGGTTTGGGGATGACTGTCACATTCGCTTCTGTAAATCTGTTTGATAGGTCTGCCCTTCCTTTCATTATGGCATTGAACAGTAAGGTGAGTGTCTCCGCCACCTCCTCCCTGATCATTTTATAGAACTCCCCCGGTAGGCCGTCAGGCCCGGGGGTTTTTTCTAGGGGCAAGGCGTCAATAGCTCTAGTAATCTCCAGGGAGTCCACTGGGCTATTTAAAGTCTGTAACTGTACCTCAGTTATTTGAGGGAGGGCCAAGTCCTTCCAAAAGTTTTGTTTCAGTTCCTCATCTACTCTCTGGGGGCTATACAGTTTGGAATAGTAGTCTACGAATGTTTTATGTATATCCTCTTTTTTTGTTAGTATTGTTCCCTGTTTCTGTATGGCTGCTATAGTGTTAGGTTTCCTGGTTAGTTTGGTGATCTTTGCTAGTAATTTACCTGTGCGATTACCATAACGATAGAATTTAGCCTGCATTCGAGTTTGGGCTCTGCCTGCTGTCTGAATAAGATGAGTGTCTCTGAGGGTCTTGATGTCTTTGTAATGTAATCTGTTTTGGTCTGTCGGGTGTCTAAGGTATTGATTCCTTGCATTTAGGAGTTGGCGGAGAAGTAGTTCACCTCTCTTTCTGCTAATTTTATTTATTCTAATTGCATAAGTTGTGATCCCCCCTCTTAGCACCGCTTTTGCCGTTTCCCAAAACAATGAAATGTCGTTTATGTGCTGCTTGTTAAGGTCTTTGTAAACTAACCACTCTCCCACCAAGTGTTTTCGCAAGTTGAGGTCGTGGTACAGATGTGTAGGGAATCTCCACCCACACATCTTTCTCTGAGGGACATCGGTAATTAGCTCTAGTGTCACTGGTGAGTGGTCTGAGATGGTTATGGGATCTATCATAATGTCTCCTACCCTAGAGCATAAGTGACTTGAGACTAGGAAATAGTCTATGCGGGAAAGTGTGGTTTTCGATGGATGTGCACATGTGTAATCACGAGCCTCAGGGTTTCTTTCCCTCCATACATCTAAAAGACCTAGACTATTTCTGAAGTTTTTAAGTATCAATGTTTCTCTTCTAGATCCTGTCCATGGCTGTTTGGGTTTTGTGTTGCTAGTGGGGTTACGGAATCTGTCCGCAGGTGTGTGTGGCGCTATATTGTAGTCCCCACCCACTATAATGGGTAGGTCTGGAAATTGTAAGAGTTTGCTTTGGAGGTGTATTAGAAATTCTCTCTTCTGTGTCTGGGGGCCATATATACCGCAAAGTATCAGGGATAGTGTATCAATCTTTAGTTTTATAATCAGATATCTACCCTCAACATCAGAGATCACCTGTGAGATGTCGTAGTTCAGTCCCTTTCGGAACAGTATTGCAATCCCTCTCGCTCTTTTCTTTTCATAGGGCGTGAAGAGTACTTCTCCCACCCATCCCTGCTTAAGTTTTTGATGCTCTATTTGCGAAAGGTGTGTTTCTTCTAGTATGGCTATGTCGGCCTTTTTTGTATTCAACTGTCTCAGAATCGCCTTCCTTTTAATGGGCGATGTTATCCCTCCCACATTCCAGGTGGTGAGTTTCATTGTCCTACAGTGAGTGTCTTGTTGTGTGTGGGTGTCACAATTTGTCCAGGTTGTGAGGTGTGGCGTGTTATGTGTAGGTGTTGCAGTATAGGTTAATGAGCGTTACTTACTGTTTTCTGCAGTGTCCAAAATCTGTCTACTCTCCCCCTGAGGGAGCGCCCTGAGATCTGATGGATGCTATCTATCACTATGACAAACAATAAGCAATCAGGTTAGTGAGTCTTAACTTTTAAACTTTCAAAACCGCTTCTTGAATTTGTTCAAAAGAGACAAATACATGCAATAAATTTCAACAGTATAACAGACAATAAACAGTAACAAATTTTTTCCCCCCATTTCCCGCTTCCCCCCCCCCCCCACTTGTAAAGGATATAAGTTGTCATGTCCTTTAGTTTTTAAGAGGCTTTACTCTATGATTTCTGAGGCCTTAAACAGTGTCTCTGTTTTCAAAAGTCATCTGGCTGATCGTAGTGGCCCTGTTGAATTAACATTTCTTAGTGTTTAAGGTGCTTTATTCTTCTTCTTCTATGATCCTGGCAGCAGTTCTCATCTTCCTGAGGCAGATGGACGGTTTTCTTGATCTTGTGGTTGTCGTTGTTCGCTCTCTCTCTGCAAATGTAGCTTGAGCTGCTTTGGTGACTCAAAGAACAGGGGACCATTGGTTGTGTGCAGTCGTAGTCTCGCTGGATATAGAAGGGCTGCTGCCCTGCCTTGCTCCATGAGTTGCTTGCAGTAAGGTGTAAATTCTTTCCTTCTGGCTGCTACTGTTGCAGAATAATCTTGGAACAGATATACTTTTCTGCCTTCAAATTCTAGCGACGGGGCTTTTCTGTAGGCTTGAAGGATTGCTACTTTTGTTTTGAAGTTGAGGTACTTTACCATAACCTGTCTCGACTGTTGGGTATTTTCCCCCTGCTTTCTTGGGTCCCCAACTCTGTGGGCCCTCTCTACTGTGCATGGAAGGCATGATTGAGGAATGTGTAACATCTTTGGCAGGGTGTTTTCTGCAAATTCTTGTGATCCTGGGAGGGATTCTGGGATTCCTACAATCCTTAAGTTATTTCTTCTCGACCTGTTCTCCAGGTCGTCAATTTTGGCCCACAGCCTATCATTCTGCTGCTGTAGTGTTTGAATATTGGTCTCAGCTTCTCTATGGCGAGTTTCTCCCTCTGCAACCCTTTGTTCCACTTGAGTTAGTCTGCCATTGAATGATTTTACTTCTGTTGTAAGTGAATCCATCCCTGTTTGCAACTGTTCAATTTTCGGTAAGAACAGTGCGGAGATCTGTGAGACAATTGGGTGGGTGTCCATAGGAATAGAGTTCGGCATGTCCTCTGCCTCTACAGGAGCCTGTGTCGTCTCCACTTGATTCTTTTTCTTATCAGCATTCTTAAGTCTGCTAGCCATTGTTCCTGTCTTTTTGTTATAGGATTTATAGTATTTTTGCATGCAGCTTTAAAAGCCCCAGCTATTGCTGCCCTATACGTTGTGTTTCTATATTTGTTTCACTACAAATTTGCAGCTTCTGTCTGATGCCTTTCAGGTCATAAATTGATATCAAACTCAAGGTCAGTGATATGTTTGCTAAGCGGTGGGTGAGCGGGGGGGGGGGGGGACAGGCCCGAGCCCTCTAGCCCTGCATGGTGTATTAGTTGCTGTTGGTGGTTGAAGAAGAAATAATGATTCTAGGGGTTTTAGGTTTTAGCCGCCAAGACCCTCTATGCAGCCTCTTCAAAGTGTGCCCTAGTTCTAGGGCTGTGGTAAAAGCGAGTTTCAAGGGCTAGGTTTAGGTTCTCACAAAGTTTGAGGGGATTCTCCCTTTTCTTAATGTTTTGGCCTGTCTTTCAACGCCTGAGAGAGCATGCAGCATATAAGTTTATATGCCCTTTTCCTTGTGAGACTGTTCTTGTTTCCCTCTGTTTCTTAACTTTGTGCCCTGTGGTTCTGAGGTCTGCTGTTTGTTTGTGGGTTTAGGTGGGGATCTCTACCCTGCTGTGCGAGTGTGTCATGCAGTGAGTGTATGTCGGCACTGTTCACAGCAGCTTTCCGCTTTTTATCTGGTCCCCACTTCACTCCCGGGTAAGCTGTGGCCTTTATTGTGCTGCGTATCTGGTAGTGGAGGCCAGGCGGCAAATTGGCAAAATGGCGGCGTTCCCGCCGTTATCCGGACCTTCCCTCCCGGCCCCTCGGATGCCTTAAAAAATTGTTCAGGGCTCTTACCGGGAACTTGAACGCTTGGCACTTGTTCCCTGCTTGATGTTTGGGGGTCGTGTGGAGTATGTCCCTGTCAGGTAACTTCGCGGCTGCAGCCGCAGCTTGTCCCTGCTTCTTCTATCTGTCGGCTTCTGCGGCGGGGGAATCCGATGACTGATTCCTTGCTGATGTGTCTCCGGGCAGTTGTGGTTTCCCCTGCCAAGGATTTCAGCGTTTTTTAGCGGCACTTTTGAGGTTTTTCACTCAAGTTAGGGGCTGTAAGCAGCGGAGCTCTTTTCCCTGCTTCCACCCTCTGTGCCCTCCCACCGGAAGTCCCACACCCTTTTAATTTTATTGATATTTATTTTTAATTTTATTTTTATTTTATTTCATTTTATTTTATTTTGTTGTGAATAACTTAATACAATCTGTTAAATCATCTTCTTCTTATGTATTCGTTATCCTGTTAAGCCATAGCCCTTTTTGTTCCACAAAATGGAAAGATATGGACTCTAGAGGATGTAGGTCCGTACAGAACTTGTGACTTATTCAATGTATGGATATGTTTTTCCTTTTTTCTTTTGTGCTGTACTCTGTTCACGTATTAATAAAAATAATTCAACTAAAAAAGCTACGTTTAAACTAACAATTAAACTAATATAATTATTAAACTAAAATTAAACTAACTACCAATTAAATTAAATTAAACTACACATTAAAAAAATCTTAACACTACTCTAAAAATTACAAAGTATCTAATTACAAAAAATTAAAAAGACTAAATTACAAAAAAATAACAAACACTAAATTACAAAAATAACAAACGAAATTATTGAAATTAAAAAAGAATTACACCTAATCTAATAGCCCTATCAAAATAAAAAAGCCCACCCAAAATAAAAAAAACCTAGCCTACAATAAACTGCCAATAGCCCTTAAAAGAGCCTTTTGTGGGGCATTGCCCCAAAGATATCAGCTCTTTTCCCTGAAAAAAAATACAAAGACCCCCAACAGTAAAACCCACCACCCAACTAACCCCCCAAAATAAAAAACCTAACTAAAAAAAAACCTAAGCTACCCATTGCCCTTAAAAGGACATTTGGATGGGCATTGCCCTTAAAAGGGCATTTAGCTCTTTTGATGCCCAAACCCTAAACTAAAAGAAAAACCCACCCAAAAAAACCTTAAAAAAACAAAAACCTATCATTAACCCCGAAGATCCACTTACAGTTTTTGAAGTCCCGCTTGAACGATTCATCATCCATTAGAATTAGAGCTGCTGAAATCCTATTGGCTGATTTGAACAGCCAATAGGATTTTAGCAGCTCTAATTCCTATTGGCTGATTCAAATCTTTCAGCCAATAGGAATGCAAGGGAAGACATCTTGAATCGCGTACCTTGCATTGAAGATTCAGTGTACGACAGCGACCGTATGAAGAGGATGCTAGGTGCCGGATGTCTTCAGGGTGGACCCACCCCGTGCCGCCGGGATCAAGATAGAAGATGCCGCCTGGATGAAGATTTAAGAGGCCGTCTGGATGAAGACCTCTTGCCGCTTGGATGAGGACTTTGCCGCCGGGATGAAGATTGAAGAGGCTGCCTGGATGAAGATTTCTTGCCATCTGGATGAAGATCGTTCAAGCGGGACTTCAAAAACTGTAAGTGGATCTTCGGGGTTTAGTGTTAGGATTTTTTAAGGGTTTTTTGGGTGGGTTTTTATTTTGAATTAGGGTTTGGGCAGCAAAAGAGCTAAATGCCCTTTGAAGGGCAATGCCCATACAAATTCCCTTTTCAGGACAATGGTTAGCTTAGGTTTTTTAGATAGTTTTTTTTATTTTGTGGGTTTGGGTGGGGGTTTGTAATGTTAGTGGGTCTTTGTATTTTTTTACAGGTAAAAGAGCTGTTTAACTTAGGGCAATGCCCTACAAAAGGCCCTTTTAAGGGCCTTTGGTAGTTTATTCTAGATTATGTTTTATTTGGGTGGTGTTTTTTTTTTTTAAATGGGTATTAGAATAGCCATAATTTTTATTATTTTTGATAATTTGTTTGTTATTTTGTGTAATGTATTTTTTTTTTCGTTTTGTGTGGGTTTTTATTTTTAGATTAGGGCTTGGACAGCAAAAGAGCTAAATGCCTTTTTAAGGGCAATGCCCATACAAATGCCCTTTTCAGGGCAATGACTAGATTAGGTTTTACTTTATTTGTATGTTGTGGGTTTGGGTTGTGTGGTTTGTATACTGTTAGGGGGTGTTTGGTTTTTTTTGTAGCAAAAGAGCCGTTAAATTTAGAGCAAAGCCCTACAAAAGGCCCTTTTAAGGGCCCTTTGTAGTTTGGGGGTGGGGGTTTGTATACTGTTAGGAGGTGTTTGTTTTTGTAGCAAAAGAGCTGTTAACTTTAGGGCAATGCCCTATAAAAGGCCCTTTTAAGGGCCCCTAAAAGCCCTTTTAAGGGCCCTTGGTAGTTTATTATAGATTATGTTTTTTTATTTTGTGGTGATATTTTTAATTTTTTTAAAATTGTATTAGAATAGGAATAATTTTTATTGTTTTGGATAATTTTGTTTGTTATTTTTTGTAATGGTAGGTTTTTTTATTTTTTGAAATTTTAGTGTTTTTTATTTTTTGTAATGTTAGGTTTTATAGTAAGGCAGCTTAGGTTTAATTTCACAGGTAAGTTTGTATTTCTTTTTACTAGGTAGTTAGTAAATAGTTAATAACTATTTACTAACTAGTCTACCTAGTTAAAATAAATACAAACTTACCTGTAAAATAAAAATAAAACCTAAGCTAGCTACAATATAACTATCAGTTGTATTGTAGCTAGCTTAGGTTTTATTTCACAGGTAAGTATTTAGTTTTAAATAGGTATTATTTAGTTAATAATTGTAACTTTAGTTTAGCTCGATTTAAATTATGTTAAAGTTAGGGGGTGTTAGGGTTAGGTTTAGGGTTATGGTTAGGGCTGCAATATGGTTAGGGTTAGGTTTAAGGGTTAATATAGTTTAATTTAGGTTGTTGCGATGAGGGGAGCTGGCGGTTTACGGGTTAATAGATTTATTTAGAGGTAGTGATGTGGGAGGCCAGAGGTTTAGGGGTTAATAACTTTATTTTGTGGCAGCGATGTCAGGGAGCGGTGGAATAGGGGTTAATAGATTTATTATAGTGTGGGCGATGTTTGGGTGCAGGGGAATTGGAGTTAATAAATTTAGTATAGTGGCAGCGATATCGGGAGCGGCAGATTAGGGGTTAATAGTTTTATTTAGGTGGCGGCGATATCGGGAGCGGCAAATTAGGGGTTAATAACTTTATGGAGGTGGTGGCGATTTCGGTGGGGGGCAGATTAGGGGTGTTTAGACTCTGGGTTTATGTTAGGGTATTTGGTTTAAACAGTATTTTTGTTTTCCCTTAGACATCAATGGGGATGCGTTACGGAGCTTTTCTTTCCGCGATCGAAGGTGTTAGACTTTTTTCTGACCCGCTCTCTTCATTGATGTCTAGGGGGAAGTGTGCACGAGCACATCAAAGCCGCGCTTGTTTTTAGTGCGGTATGGAACTTTAAAGCACCATATTGCACGCACAAGCTGGGCTCTTTTAAAACTTGTAATGGCTGCGCTATAGGGGTTAAATAACGCCACTTTTATTGCGTTCGTTAATTTCCCTATAGCGTGCATAACTCGTAATCTAGTTGAAAATTACTTTTGATTTTTATATATATATATATATATATATATATATCTATATCTATATCTATATATATATATATAGATATGATATTTTAAAGTAAAACATAAATATATATATATATATATATATATATACTGTATATATACATACATACACCTATACAGTATATCTACAGTATATCTACAGTTCTATATCTACAGTCCCTTTGGAATTAGTTGGTTTTCTGTATGAATTGGTCATAAAATGTCATCTCATCTTCATCAAAAGTATAGATAAACACAATGTGCTTAAGCTAACAACATGCAAACAATTATAATCTTTTATGTCTTTATTGAACACATACCATTAAACAGTCACAGTGCTGTGGAAAGAGTAAGAGAACACTTGGATTTATTTGCTAGTTGACCCTCCTTTGGCAGCAATAACCTCCACCAAGCTTTCCTGTAGATGTGGATTAAACCTGCACAATGTTGAGGAGGAATTTTTGACCACTCTTTCTTACATAACTGCTTCAGCTCAGCCATATTCTTATGATTAGTTGTGTTTTAGTGCATTTATCTAATTTATATTCATATTTTTATGATGTCTGGTTTGAACAGCTCTCTTGAGGTCATTCCAGGCATCTCTATGGGATTAGGGTCTGGGCTCTGACTGGGTCACTCCAAACGGAGGATTTTCTTTTTTTTTCTTTTTTTTCTTTAGAATTTTGATAAAGCATAGAAATAATTGAATGACAGGATGTGTACAGTACAGTAGGATTATCAATTGTTCTTACATATCTTAATAAGATCTTCATATATAAAAGAAGAAAAGATTATCAGAAAACTGAAACAATAATAATAATAAAACATTTTTTCACACCCAGTCAGAAAAGTGAGACATTTAGTATAGGTATGCTATTTAAATAGAGACTTTTTGAATAATACTAGAGGCCACTTTTGGACTTCCATGTCTGGTAAAGTTTTAATGGGCGCAGAAAGTGCTATAAGCAATGGGGGCAGAAAGTGCTATAAGCAAAAGACCACTCTTGGGTCTCAAGTTGAAAACCTAAGTAAATATGGTGATCAAGAATAGGACCAAATTTGGACCTGGGTGTACCAAGAGGATAAAATCGACAAAAATGCAAACTATAAAACATTCTCTATACTAAATCTAATAATATTATTACATTGTAATGACCAAATATCTTACGCCTAGATTTAGAGTTTTGTCGGTAAAGACCCGCGTAGCTAACGCCGCTTTTTTCCCCAACGCACCCTTAAGACAACGCTGGTATTTAGAGTTGTCTGAGGGGCTGCGTTAGGCTCCAAAAAGGGTGCCACTTCAACCCTCAATACCAGCGTTGCTTACGGTAGCGGTAAGCAGCTAAAACGTGCTCGTGCATGATTCCCTCATAGGAAACAATGGGGCAGTTTGGGATGAAAAAAAAACCTAACACCTGCAAAAATGCAGCGTTCAGCTCCCAACGCAGCCCCATTGTTTCCTATGGGGAAACACTTTCTAAGTCTGCACCTAACACCCTAACATGAACCCCGAGTCTAAAAACCGCTAACCTTACACTTATTAACCCCTAATCTGCCGCCCCCGCTATCGCTGACACCTACATTATATTATTAACCCCTAATCTGCCGCTCCGTACACCGCCACCACCTACATTATCCCTATGTACCCCTAATCTGCTGCCCCTAACATCGCCGACCCCTATATTATATTTATTAACCCCTAATCTGCCCCCCCAACATTGCTGCTACCTTACCTACACTTATTAACCCCAAATCTGCCGAGCGTACCTCGACGCTACTCTAATAAAGTTATTAACCCCTAAACCGCCGCACTCCCGCCTCGCAAACCCTATAATAAATAGTATTAACCCCTAATCTGCCCTCCCTAACATCGCCGCCACCTAACTTCAAGTATTAACCCCTAATCTACCGACCGGACCTCGCCGCTACTATAATAAATGTATTAACCCCTAAAGCTAAGTCTAAGTCTAACCCTAACACCCCCCTAAATTAAATATAATTTTAATCTAATGAAATAAATTAAATATTATTAACTAAAGTCTTCCTATTTAAAGCTAAATACTTACCTGTAAAATAAACCCTAATATAGCTACAATATAACGAAAAATTATATTGTAGCTATTTTAGGATTTATATTTATTTTACAGGCAACTTTGTATTTATTTAAACTAGGTACAATAGCTATTAAATAGTTATTTACTATTTAATAGCTACCTAGTTAAAATAATTACAAAATTACCTGTAAAATAAATCCTAACCTAAGTTACAATTAAACCTAACACTATACTATCAATAAATAAATTAAATCAATTAACTACAAGTACCTACAATTACCTACAATTAAATAAACTAAACTAAATTACAAAAAAAACAAACACTAAATTACAAAATATAAAAAAGATTACAAGAATTTTAAGCTAATTACACCTACTCTAAGCCCCCTAATAAAATAACAAAGCCCCCCAAAATAAAAAAATGTCCCTACCCTAATCTAAATTAAAAAAGTTAACAGCTCTATTACCAGCCCTTAAAAGGGCTTTGTGCGGGGCATACCCCAAAGAAATCAGCTCTTTTGCCTGTAAAAAAAAACACAATACCAGCCCCCAACATTACAACCCACCACCCACATACCCCTACTCTAACCCAAACCCCCTTAAATAAACCTAACACTACCCCCCTGAAGATCTCCCTACATTGAGTCGTGTTCACCCAGCCGGGCACCGATGGACCAAAAGAGAACATCCGGACCGGTAGACATCTTCATCCAAGTGGCATCTTCTATCTTCATCCATCTGAAGCGGAGCGGAGCCATCTTCTTCCAGCCGACGCAGATCCATCCTTCTTCCATGACGCCTACGCGCCGAATGAAGGTTCCTTTAAATGACGTCATCCAAGATGGCATCCCTCGAATTCCGATTGGCTGATAGGATTCTATCAGCCAATCGGAATTAAGGTAGGAAAAATCTGATTGGCTGATTGAATCAGTCAATCAGATTCAAGTTCAATCGGATTGGCTGATCCAATCATACAATCAGATTGAGCTTGCATTCTATTGGATGTTCCAATCAGCCAATAGAATGAGAGCTCAATCTGATTGGCTGATTGGATCAGCCAATCCAATTGAACTTGAATCTGATTGACGCCTACTCGCCGAACCTTCATTCGGCGAGTAGGCATCGTGGAAGAAGGATGGATACACGTCGGCTGGAAGAAGAAGGCTCCGCTCCGCTCCGGATGTATGAAGATAGAAGATGCCGCTTGGATGAAGATGTCTACCAGTCTGGATGTCCTCTTCTGCCTGGATAGGATGAAGACTTCTGCCGCTCTGGATGTCCTCTTTTGGTCCATCGGTGCCCGGCTGGGTGAACACGACTCAAGGTAAGGAGATCTTCAGGGGGGTAGTGTTAGGTTTATTTAAGGGGGGTTTGGGTTAGAGTAGGGGTATGTGGGTGGTGGGTTGTAATGTTGGGGGGTGGTATTGTGTTTTTTTTTACAGGCAAAAGAGCTGATTTCTTTTGGGCATGCCCCGCAAAAAGCCCTTTTAAGGGCTGGTAATAGAGTTGTTAACTTTTTTAATTTAGATTAGGGTAGGGAAATTTTTTATTTTAGGGGGCTTAGAGTAGGTGTAATTAGCCTAAAATTCTTGTAATCTTTTTTTATTTTTTGTAATTTAGTGTTTGTTTGTTTTTGTAATTTAGTTTATTTAAATTTAGGTAATTGTAGGTACTTGTAGTTAATTGATTTAATTTATTTATTGATAGTGTAGTGTTAGGTTTAATTGTAACTTAGGTTAGGATTTATTTTACAGGTAATTTTGTAATTATTTTAACTAGGTAGCTATTAAATAGTAAATAACTATTTAATAGCTATTGTACTTGTACTTAAATATAAATCCTAAAATAGCTACAATATAATTATTCGTTATATTGTAGCTATATTAGGGTTTATTTTACAGGTAAGTATTTAAATTTAAATAGGAATACTTTAGTTAATAATATTTAATTTATTTTGTTAGATTAAAATTATATTTAATTTAGGGGGGTGTTAGGGTTAGGGTTAGACTTAGCTTTAGGGGTTAATACATTTATTATAGTAGTGGCGAGGTCTGGTCGGCAGATTAGGGGTTAATACTTGAAGTTAGGTGGCAGCGATGTTAGGGAGGGCAGATTAGGGGTTAATACTATTTGTTATAGGGTTTGCGAGGCGGGAGTGCGGCGGTTTATGGGTTAATAACTTTATTAGAGTAGCGGCGAGGTCCGGTCGGCAGATTTGGGGTTAATAAGTGTAGGTAAGGTAGCGGCGATGTTGGGGGGCAGATTAGGGGTTAATAAATATAATATAGGGGTTGGCGATGTTAGGGGCAGCAGATAGGGGTTCATAGGGATAATGTAGGTGGTGGCGGTGTACGGTCGGCAGATTAGGGGCTAAAAATATTTACTATAGTGGCGGCGATGTGGGGGGGCCTCGGTTTAGGGGTACATAGGTAGTTTATGGGTGTTAGTGTACTTTATAGCACAGTAGTTAAGAGCTTTATAAACCGGCGTTAGCCCAGAAAGCTCTTAACTACTGACTTTTTTCTGCGGCTGGAGTCTTGTCGGTAGAGGCTCTACCGCTCACTTCAGCCAAGACTCTAAATACCAGCATTAGGCAGATCCCATTGAAAAGATAGGATACGCAATTGGCGTAAGGGGATCTGCGGTATGGAAAAGTCGCGGCTTGAAAGTGAGCGTTAGACCCTTTCCTGCCTGACTCTAAATACCAGCGGATCCCTTAACGCTGCTTTTGACGGCTAACGCAGAACTCTAAATCTATCCGTTAATTTCTTAGGAACAGCATCTATTAGGAGAATAAGGACAGTAAACTAGAACCTTAAAGGAACACTAAACCCAAAAATTTTCTTTCATGATTCAAGTAGAGAATAAAATTTTAAACAACATTCCAATTTACTTCTATTATCTAGTTTGCTTCATTATTTAGCTATGCTTTGTTGAAGTAATAGCAATGCACATGGGTGAGCCAATCATACGAGGCATCTATGTACAGCAACCAATCAGCAACTACTGAGCATATCTAGATATGCTTTTCAGCACAATATATCAAGAGAATAAAGAAAATTAGATAATAGAAGTAAATTAGAAAGTTGTTTAAATTTGCATGCTCTTTCTAAATCATAAAAGAAAAAATGTGGGTTTCATGTCCTTTTAAACTTCAGTAGAGAACTGTAGAGTTCAAAGTGTAAATTCTGTTTCTATGATAGCAGGCCTACATGAGATTCTAGACAATCCCCCTAAAAGTTTTAAATGGATATGAGTTCTATATATATTTACTGTGCTATTTCAATGTTTCCTATCAGTGGTTAATTATATCCCCTCAATCTCGGCCGCTGACAGAGGGGCAGCCACTTATGTTTACTAGGGAGATATAGAATCAGATAAATTTGGGTAAAAATTAGGCATATTATTGCATAAAGAGTCATAGCTATAGCAGTTATTTTTACTAGGCTGACTTGACTAGGGATCACAATTGCTAAGTTTTAATTAAAATGTCTCCTAATAGACCATAGTTTGTTCTGAAAGACAGTGTAATTAAAGATCAGCCACAAATGTAGTTTAAAAAACATAAAAAGATAGGCATTGCATCTATAAGTATAAGCCTCTAGGGACTTTTATAGACAGATAACATATGATCCTTTTAATGTATAATTGGCATTAAGGCTACTCAAATACATTGCCCTTTAAAGTGAATGTAAATTTTGATGCTAAAGTGCCCGGTTTTTAAAAATTAAATTAAAAACAGGGGCACTTTTATTCATCAAAAGTTATATTTCACTTGTGTTGTGAAAAAATACTTACCTTTTAAACTTGACAGCCGCTCCTGCTTCCCCCGGTCGTCGCAAGCCATTTCTGACGTCAGAAATGATGGATCAGACATCCTCCAATCACGGCTTCCCCCGGGGGAATCAGTGTCTGATTTAATGCTGTAATTGGAGGAAGCTGGATTCCTCATTTTAGACCCAGAAGGAGGCTTTGCGATGGGCGGAGGAAGCTGGAGCAGCTGTCAAGATTAAAAGGTGTTAAATGTAAATTTTGACAAATTAAAGTGCCCCTGTTTTTTATTGAATTTTTAAAAACCGGGCACTTCAGCATCAAAATTTAGATTCACTTTAACTCTACACTGATACCAGGTTAGTTGGGGATTAGGGTGGTCGAGTTTAAATTAAGATTTCTTAGAGTAAGACCATATCTTAAGATAGTAAAGGGAATCAAGAGGCAATAACATATCTACCCCACATATATGTCTAAAACACAGGAAAAAAATCAAGCATTACAGCTATTTATGTAAACAACTAATGGCTATTATATAGAAGTTACATAAGGGTGATTTTGCATCTAAGTGGTATGTATGTCCACAGGGAGAACTTAAGGCTAGATTTAGAGTTTTGCGGCCAAAGGGGTGCGTTAGCTACGCGTGTTTTTCCCCCCGCACCTTTTAAATAACGCTGGTATTTAGAGTTCTCTGAAGGGCTGCGTTAGGCTCCAAAAAGGGAGCGTAGAGGCATATTTACCGCCATTTCAACTCTCAATACCACCGTTGCTTACGGTAGCGGCTAGTTTGAAAAACGTGCTCGTGCACGATATCCCCATAGGAAACAATGGGGCAGTTTGGGCTGAAAAAAAAACTAACACCTAACGCAGCCCCATTGTTTCCTATGGGGAAACACTTTCTAAGTCTGCACCTAACACCCTAACATGAACCCCAAGTCTAAACACCCCTAACCTTACACTTATTAACCCCTAATCTGCCAACCCCGCTATCGCTGACCCCTGCATATTATTATTAACCCCTAATCTGCCGCTCCGGACACCGCCGCAACCTACATTATCCCTATTTACCCCTAATCTGCTGCCCACAACATCGCCAACACCTATATTATATTTATTAACCCTTAATATGCCCACCCCAACATCGCCGCTACCTTACCTACACTTATTAACCCCTAATCAGCCGACCGGACCTCGCCGCTACTCTAATAAATGTATTAACCCCTAAACCGCCTCACTCCCGCCTCGCAAACCCTATAATAAATTTTATTAACCCCTAATCTGCCCTCCCTAACATCTGCGACACCTAACTTCAAGTATTAACCCCTAATCTGCCGACCGCACCTCACAGCTACTATAATAAATGTATTAACCCCTAAAGCTAAGTCTAACCCTAACACCCCCGTAAGTTAAATATAATTTTATTCTAACAAAATAAATTATTTCTTATTAAAAATATTAATCCTATTTAAAGCTAAATACTTACCTGTAAAATAAACCCTAATATAGCTACAATATAAATAATAATTACATTGTAGCTATTTTAGGATTTATTTTTATTTTACAGGCAACTTTGTATTTATTTTAACCAGGTACAATAGCTATTAAATAGTTAATAACTATGTAATAGCTACCTAGTTAAAATAATTACAAAATTACATGTAAAATAAATCCTAACCTAAGTTACAATTAAACCTAACACTACACTATCAATAAATTAATTAAATAAAATACCTACAATTATCTACAATTAAACCTAACACTACACTATCAATAAATTAATTAAATAAACTACCTACAATTACCTACAATTAACCTAACACTACACTATCAATAAATTAATTAAATACAATTCCTACAAATAAATACAATTAAATAAACTAGCTAAAGTACAAAAAATAAAAAAGAACTAAGTTACAAAAAATAAAAAAATATTTACAAACATAAGAAAAATATTACAACAATTTTAAACTAATTACACCTACTCTAAGCCCCCTAATAAAACAACAAAGCCCCCCAAAATAAAAAATGCCCTACCCTATTCTAAATTACTAAAGTTAAAAGCTCTTTTACCTTACCAGCCCTTAAAAGGGCTTTTTGCGGGGCATGCCCCAAAGAAATCAGCTCTTTTGCCTGTAAAAAAAAACATACAATACCCCCCCCCAACATTACAACCCACCACCCACATACCCCTAATCTAACCCACCCAAATCCCCCTTAAAAAACCTAACACTAAGCCCCTGAAGATCTTCCTACCTTGTCTTCACCCCGCCGGGTACCATCCGATCCGTCCAGAAGAGGGTCCGAAGTCTTCATCCTATCCGGCAAGAAGAGGTCCTCCAGAGGGTCCGAAGTCTTCATCCTATCCGGCCAGAAAAGGTCCTCCAGAGGGTCCGAAGTCTTCATCCAGATGGCATCTTCTATCTTCTTCCATCCGGAGCGGAGCGGGTCCATCTTGAAGCAGCCGGCGCGGATCCATCCTCTTCTAACGACGTCCTAACAGCGAATGAAGGGTCCTTTAAATGACATCATCCAAGATGGCGTCCATCGAATTCCGATTGGCTGATAGGATTCTATCAGCCAAATCAGAATTGAGGTAGGAAAAATCTGATTGGTTGATTGAATTAGCCAATCACATTCAAGTTCAATCCGATTGGCTGATCCAATCAGCCAATCAGATTGAGCTTGCATTCTATTGGCTGATCGGAACAGCCAATAGAATGCGAGCACCTAACTTCAAGTATTAACCCTTAATCTGCCGACCGGACCTTGCCGCTACTATAATAAATGTATTAACTGCAAGTCTGTCAAAATAACTGAAATAAAGGGGCAGTTTGCAGAGGCTTAGATACAAGATAATCACAGAGGTTAAAAGTGTATTAATATAACTGTGTTGCTTATGCAAAACTGGGGAATGGGTAATAAAGGGATTATCTATCTTTTAAAACAATAAAAATCCTGGTGTAGACTGTCCCTTTAATTTAATTATAGTGTAGTGTTAGGTGTTATTGTAACTTAGGTTAGGATTTATTTTACAGGTATATTTGTATTTATTTTAACTAGGAAGCTATTAAATAGTTAATAACTATTTAATAACTATTCTTCCTAGTTAAAATAAATACAAAGTTGCCTGTAAAATAAATTTAAACCCTAAGCTAGCTACAATGTAACTATTAGTTATATTGTAGCTATTTTAGGGTTTATTTTATAGGTAAGTATTTAGTTGTAAATAGGAATAATTTATTTAATTGTAGTAATTTTATTTATATTTATTTAAATTATATTTAAATTAGGGGGGGTGTTAGGGTTAGGGTTAGACTTAGGTTTAGGGGTTAATACATTTAATATAGTTGTGACAACGTTGGGGGCGGCAGATTAGGGGTTAATAAATGTAAGTAGGTGTCAGCAATGTTAGGGATGGCAGATTAGGTTTAGGGGTTAATAGGTAGTTTATGGGTGTTAGTGTAATTTTTAGCACTTTAGTTAAGAGTTTTATGTTACGGCGTTAGCCCATAAAACTCTTAACTACTGACTTTTAAATGCGGTTCGAGTCTTGACAGGAGAGGGTGTACCGCTCACTTTTTCCAAGAATCATAATACCGGCGTTAGGATAATCCCATTGAAAATATGGGATACGCAATTGACGTAAGTGGATTTGCGGTATGTTGGAGTCACGGAAAAAAAGTGAGCGGTACACCTGTACCTGAAAGACTCGTAATACCAGCGGGCGTTGGGACCTCTCAACGCTGCTTTTTAAGGCTAACGCAAAACTCGTAATCTAGCAGTTAGTGAGTGGTGCCGTTTGCCTCAGCTAACCTTCAGGATGCTTCAACATATCAGTAGAATTTACATATTATATTTTAAGCTCTTGATAATCGGCGGATTATACCTAATGTTTCAGCAGCTCCAAACTTTACATCCACTCGTGGGGCTGTCCGGACACGCCCCGGATTTTCTTTTTTTAAAGCCATTCTCTAGTGGGTTTATTTTGATGTTTAGGATCATTGTCCTGCTGCATCATCCAGCTTCTAATGAGCTTCAGTTAGCGCACAGCCACCCTGATATTATCCTGTAAGATATCTTGATAAACTTGGGAATTCACTTTTCCCTCAATGAGGACAAGTGGTCCAGCCCCAAATCATGATGCTCTCTTCACCATACTTAACAGTTGGCATGATGTTTTCATGTTGGTATGTGATCCCTTTTTTAAGCCATACATAGTGCTGCATGTTCTTCCCAAGCAACTCAACCTTAGTTTAATCAGTCCACAAAACATTTTCCAAGTAGCGTTGTGGAGTGTCAAGGTGGTCTTTGGCAAACATCAGTCGCGCAGCAATGTTTTTTGGGCAAAGCAGTGGCTTTCTTCGTGGAGTCCTGCCATGAAGAACATGAAGAAATTCTTAATTGCCAGTCTTCTAAGAGCTCTTTTTTGCGAGGCAAGGTTCATATCAACAGATGCATTTTGTGAATAGCAAAAACTCAAAATGTTTGAGTGCTTATTAAAAGTCAAAGTAGCTCTAACCCACACCTCCTATCTTGTTTGACTAATTGGACACAAGGTTTGCCAATTTCCAAATTTAATTAGCTTTTGTTGAAGTCATTAGCCTAGGGTTACATACTTTTTTCAACCTTTACTGTACAAGAACAGTACAATCATTTGTGTGTTATTAGTTGAAACAGATTGTATTTGTTGATTACTGTAACTTAGATGAAAATCAAACCAGATTTTAAGACACATTTATACATAAATGCTGTCATTTTTAAAAAGTTCACATACTTTCTCTTGCCACTGCATATGAATAGATATATAGGTATGTATAGAAATATTTATTTAAAATAAAAATATAATTTTACTGTATATGAAGAATATTTGAATGTTAAATATTAATAACTCCTGTTGGGTAGTGGGTGAAAAGATAAGTATTAGGTTTTTTTCTTCTGCACTCTCCATTAAAGTCTATAGGGCGAATATGTTAGTGTGGTTGCTATATCCGAAGTCCTGAAGTTAGCATGTGTCAGGTTTCTCTCCTGCGCAAAACTTTTACTTTCAACTTGTAATATGTGCGCTAACCCGCGTAGGCAAAATCTTTACTTCTGTCATTGTTAATACTCGAGCGACAGAGCTAACTAGCGCGCCCATTGTAATTTGTCCATATATCATTTATTCTAATATGTTTAAAATAAACAAAAATAAACATAAAATACTATGGTCCCTATTTAACAAAGTCTGGCGGACCTGATCCGACAGTGCGGATCAGGTCCGCCAGACCTCGCTGAATACAGAGAGCAATACGCTCTCCGTATTCAGCATTGCACCAGCAGCTCACAAGAGCTGCTGGTGCAACGCCGCATCCTGCAGACTCGCGGCCAATGGGCCACCAGCAGGGGGTGTCAATCAACCCGATCGTACTCGATCTGGTTGAATTGCAGCGATGTCTGTCCGCCTGCTCTGAGCAGGCGGACAGGTTATGGAGCAGTGGCCTTTATACCGCTGCTTCATAACTGCTGTTTCTGGTGAGCCTGCAGGCTCGCCAGAAACACAGGGCCTCAAGCTCTATCCGGAGCTTGATAGATATGCCCCTATGAGTCAGATTACAAGTGGTGCGCTAACAGTATTGCACAATTGATATTGGATTTATTGCGGCTGTTTGCACTCATCCGAAGTAGCGAGCATATTTCAAGTTGAAAGTAAACATAATTGCTTGAACACAATTCAATTTAATGCGCATCGGGATAGCGTGACCACAGAGCTCTCAAATTTAAAGTGTCACAAAACACATGAAAAATACATTTAATAGTACAGTTACACTCATAATAACACTATTTAATAAAAAATATTAAAAAAAAGTATTGCATAAAAAAGTTATAAGGGCTCAAAGATATGAGGTTTCAGGAGTTTAAAAAAAAAAGTACTGCAAAGGGTTTTAATGTAGAGATACATACATACTGTATACATGTTGAAATATTTATATGTATTATATATGTCTATTGTCTTTATGTGTGTACAGATGTATTTATGTCTTTATATGTGTATATATGTATTTACAGACAAATATACACATATAAACACATAAATGAATATGTTTACATACATAAAAACAAGTAGATCAAAGTCAAGTAGATTAAAACATGAAAAACATACAGGGAGTGCAGAATTATTAGGCAAATGAGTATTTTGACCACATCATCCTCTTTATGCATGTTGTCTTACTCCAAGCTGTATAGGCTCGAAAGCCTACTACCAATTAAGCATATTAGGTGATGTGCATCTCTGTAATGAGAAGGGGTGTGGTCTAATGACATCAACACCCTATATCAGGTGTGCATAATTATTAGGCAACTTCCTTTCCTTTGGCAAAATGGGTCAAAAGAATGACTTGACAGGCTCAGAAAAGTCAAAAATAGTGAGATATCTTGCAGAGAGATGCAGCACTCTTAAAATTGCAAAGCTTCTGAAGCGTGATCATCGAACAATCAAGCGTTTCATTCAAAATAGTCAACAGGGTCGCAAGAAGTGTGTGGAAAAACCAAGGCGCAAAATAACTGCCCATAAACTGAGAAAAGTCAAGCGTGCAGCTGCCAAGATGCCACTTGCCACCAGTTTGGCCTTATTTCAGAGCTGCAACATCACTGGAGTGCCCAAAAGCACAAGGTGTGCAATACTCAGAGACATGGCCAAGGTAAGAAAGGCTGAAAGACGACCACCACTGAACAAGACACACAAGCTGAAACGTCAAGACTGGGCCAAGAAATATCTCAAGACTGATTTTGCTAAGGTTTTATGGACTGATGAAATGAGAGTGAGTCTTGATGGGCCAGATGGATGGGCCCGTGGCTGGATTGGTAAAGGGCAGAGAGCTCCAGTCCGACTCAGACGCCAGCAAGGTGGAGGTGGAGTACTGGTTTGGGCTGGTATCATCAAAGATGAGCTTGTGGGGCCTTTTCGGGTTGAGGATGGAGTCAAGCTCAACTCCCAGTCCTACTGCCAGTTTCTGGAAGACACCTTCTTCAAGCAGTGGTACAGGAAGAAGTCGGCATCCTTCAAGAAAAACATGATTTTCATGCAGGACAATGCTCCATCACACGTGTCCAAGTACTCCACAGCGTGGCTGGCAAGAAAGGGTATAAAAGAAGAAAATCTAATGACATGGCCTCCTTGTTCACTTGATCTGAACCCCATTGAGAACCTGTGGTCCATCATCAAATGTGAGATTTACAAGGAGGGAAAACAGTACACCTCTCTGAACAGTGTCTGGGAGGCTGTGGTTGCTGCTGCACGCAATGTTAATGGTGAACAGATCAAAACACTTACAGAATCCATGGATGGCAGGCTTTTGAGTGTCCTTGCAAAGAAAGGTGGCTATATTGGTCACTGATTTGTTTTTGTTTTGTTTTTGAATGTCAGAAATGTATATTTGTGAATGTTGAGATGTTATATTGGTTTCACTGGTAAAAATAAATAATTGAAATGGGTATATATTTGTTTTTTGTTAAGTTGCCTAATAATTATACACAGTAATAGTCACCTGCACACACAGATATCCCCTTAAAATAGCTATAACTAAAAACAAACTAAAATCTACTTCCAAAACTATTCAGCTTTGATATTAATGAGTTTTTTGGGTTCATTGAGAACATGGTTGTTGTTCAATAATAAAATGAATCCTCAAAAATACAACTTGCCTAATAATTCTGCACTCCCTGTATTTATGCAATATTCATATATAATAAAGTCTTTACTATGTATATAATGTAAATATTTCACATTTCATTGTTCTGCACATAGAATAATATGTTCTAAGTATTTTTAAATAGATATTCCTGTATATATCTGAATATATACCTATATATAATTATATATATATATATATATATATATATATTATATTATATTATACATAGAGGTATAGATATAAGTTGTACCAAAAAAAAAACCATCAGATGTATATATAAATATGTATTTATGGATAAATAGAACATATTCTGATGTGAAGAACATTGGAATGTGAACTATTATTATTTTAATGTCTGGTTAGCGCACTTGAGAAAATGCAATTGGGTTTGCACGCTAGTAAGGTGTTAGGCTTTTCCCCACTTTTCTTACTTCATTGTCTACTATGGGGGAATACATTAACATGGTCGCAATATTCAAAGTTCTGCTTTTTGTGTAAGAGCGAACACTTTTTACTTTCAACTTGTAATATGAGCGGTAGCTGACATGCAAAAAGTTTACTTCTAGCGGAGTTAGTGCGTGAGCAGGAAAAATAAATAACGCTCCACTTGTGATCTAGCCCTATGTAAGTTAAATGTCTAAAGTTGGAACATAATCATTTATAAGATCGAAACTTATGCCCAAATCCAGATGTATATTGCTTGTTTGTTTTATAAATTGATTACATTAATGAGCATTTTAGAATATAATACCACATTTTAACCACGGTTTATAAATGTATATGTATTACTTCACAAAAACGTGCACATAAGTCTAAAAATGTTTCAGAACATTGAAGCATAAATATGAGATAATTATTTTACTGAGATTTATTTTTTTTTACAAATTTTAATATATCTTCTAAATTTTTATATTTAAAGGAAGGAAAAACACACTACTTTTTTTTATCATGGATATGAGAGAATACTCTTTTAAATAGAGGTATTTCATTCTTTTTTTTAACTTAGTCCTTTATTTGATTTAAGGATAGAAGCTCAGGGACATCAATTTTAATATTAGAAAATTCCTTATTTTAACATATTAAATAAAAAACATCAATGGCATTTCAAATATGTGCTCCTACTAAACTATTATGGGCTAAATTAAAAGTGGAGCACTAAATTATTGCGAGTTTGCAAATGGGCAAATTTGTCATTTGCGGGCGCTCGATAATTAACCAGCCATTACAAGTGGCTGGTTATTGCTACCGCCAACTAGCGCCAATTAGTGCTCCGAAAATCAACCAGAGATTAGATCTCTGGTTAATTTTCTAAAACTGCCCCAAATGCCCTTAAAATAGAGGGCATTATAGTTTTTTATAAAAAATAAAAATGTAGTATTTTTTTAATTAAAAAATAACTGCACTAGGCAATTTTGGGGCTTTAAAGTTTGTGGGAGTTGCCTTTACATAGCGGTCTATGGGAACTGTTTGTTCCCAGTAAATATATACAGTATCTCACAAAGAGTACTCCCCTCACATTTTTGTTAATATTTTATTATATCTCTTCATGTGACAACACTGATTGTACAGCCGGTATAACAGTGTAAATTTACTGTCTCTTCAAAATAACTCAACACACAGCCATTAATGTCTAAACCGTTGGCAACAAAAGTGAGTACACCCCTAAGTGGAAATGTCCAAATTGCGCCCAAAATGTCAATATTTTCTGTGATCACCATTTTTTTCCAGCACTGCCGTAACCCTCTTGGGCATGGAGTTAACCAGAGCTTCACAGGTTGCCACTGGAGTCCTCTTCCACTCCTCCATGACGACATCACAGAGTTGGTGGATGTTAGAGACCTTTCACTCTCCCACCTTCCATTTGAGGATGCCCCACAGATGCTCAACAGGGTTTAGGTCTGGAGACATGCTTGGCCAGTCCATCACCTTTACCCTCAGCTTCTTTAGCAAGGCAGTGGTCATCTTGCAGGTGTGTTTGGGGTCGTTATGTTGGAATACTGCCCTGCGGCCAAGTTTCAGAATGAAGGGGATCATGTTCTGTTTCAGTCTGTCACAGTACATGTTGACATTCATGGTTCCCTCAATGAACTGTAGCTCCCCAAAGCATTAAACCTAAATTACCTATTAACTCCTAAACCGCCAACCCCCACAACGCAAAAAAATAATTTAATGACTAAGCCCCCTAACCTAACACCCCATAAATTAACCCCTTAATTACATTAAAAAATACATTAAAATTAAAATAAAAAATAAAAAATTACATTACATTAATCTAAAATCACAGAAAATATAAAAAGCTAACATTACAAAAAATAATAAACAACACTATAAATAAAAAATTAAACCTAATCCCTATGAAAATAAAAAATTCCTCCCAAAATAAAAACACCCCTCATATAATACTAAACTACCAATAACCCTTAAAAGGGCTTTTTGTAGGCCATTGCCCTAAAGAAATCAGCTCTTTTACATTTAAAATAACAGTAACCCCCCACCCACCAAAAGCACCAAAATAATAAAAAAATAAAAATAAACCTAAACTACCCATTGCCCCTAAAGGGGCATTTGTCTGGGCATTGCCCTTAAAAGGGCATTCAGCTCTTTTGCAAATTGTCCAATAATCCCTAATCTAAAGAAAAAAAATGGTTTCAGAAGTTCGGCGGAGAAGGTCTTCTTCCAGACGGGTCCTTCATCCACAGCGAAGGTGGCGCGGAGCGGAGGTCTGGATCGGTCTTCCCAGATGTGGCGGTTTTCGCAGATGTGCACGGAGCGAATGTGGTGCAGAGCGGAGGTCCGGATTGATCTTCCCAAATGTGGCGTTCCTCTGCGGCTGTCATCAGTGGCAGCGCTCCTCGGAGGCAGTGGTCCTCGACAAAGGCATGAAGGTTCCTCTTCATGCGATCGTCCGCCGCACAATGAAGATTGAATTCAAGGTACTCTATATTTATTGGGGTACCTTGCATTCCTATTGGCTGAAGATTTCAAAATCAGCCAATTGGATGAGAGCTACTGAAATCTTACTGGCTGATTTGAACAACCAATAGGATTTCAGTAGCTCTAATCCTTTTGGCTGTTTTGAAAAATTGAAGAGGAGCCTCCATGCCGTCGAGGACCACCACCACCGCGAGGACCGCAGAGGAACGCCGCCGCCACAGATGACCAACACCAAAGATCGCCACATCTGGGAACACCGTTCCAGATCTCCGCTCTGCGCTGCCTTCACTGTGGATGAAGATGATGGACCCGCCTGGAAGAAGACCTTCTCCACCGGACTTCTGAAACCGTGAGTACCTATTTGGGGCTTTAGTGTTAGTTTTATTTTGTTTTTTTGGGGGGTTTGTTTTTTTTTATTACGGTTTATTGGGCAATTTGCAAAAGGGCAGTGAAAAAGAGCTGAACGCCCTTTTAAGGGCACTGCCCATACAAATGCCCCTTTAGGGGCAATGGGTAGTTTGTGTTAGGTTTTTTTTATTTTGGGGGGGTTTGGTGGGTGGGGGGTTTTACTGTTAGGGGGGACTTTGTTTATTTTTAATTTTTAATGTAAAAGAGCTGATTTCTTTAGGGCAATGCCCTACAAAAAAACCTTTTAAGGGTTATTGGTAGTTTAGTTGAGATTAGGGGGTGTTTTTATTTTGGGGGGATTTTTTATTTTTATAGGGGTATTAGTTTAGGTTTAATTTTATTATTTTGGATAGCTTTGTTTATTTTTTCTGTATTTTTACTTTTTTATTTTTTGTAGCTTGGGTGGTTACATTTTGAACACATAGACTGCCTTCTGGGCAGGCTTATCAACTAGTACATATATATTTGTGTTAATGTGTATATACACATATTAATACGTAAGTACCCTGTTCCAAATTATTCTGCAAATTCTATTTCAGTGTCACAAAGATTAAATATTTTTTTTTTCGGTTTAACTCATGGATGGCATTGTGTCATTGTGGGCTCTTTTGATCACTGAAAACAATCTCGGACACCTGTGATAATTAGATTGCCAGGTGAGCCCAATTAATGGAAAAACTACTAAAGGAGGGTGTTCCACATTATTAAGCAGAGCACCATTTTCAAGCAATATGGGGAAGAAAAAGGATCTCTCTGCTGCCAAAAAGAGTGAAATAGTTCAATGCCTTGGACAAGGTATGAAAACATTATATATTTAACAAAAACTTAAGCGTGATCATAGCACTATTAAGAGATTTGTGGCTGATTCAGAGCACAGACGGGTTTGTGCAGATAAAGGCACATTGAAGAAGATTTCTGCCAGCTCCATGCATCGGATCAAGAGAGCAGCTGCTAAAATACCATTACATAGCAGCACACATATATTTGAAGTTGCTGGTGCCTCTGGAGTCCCACGGACATCAAGGTGTAGAGTCCTCCAGAGTCTTGCAACTGTGCATAAACCTTCCATTCGGCCACCACTAACCAATGCTCACAAGCAGAAACGGCTGCATTGGGCAGAAAAGTACATGAATACTAATTTTCAAACAGTCCTGTTCACTGATGAGTGCCGTGAAACCCTGGATGGTACAGATGGATGGAGTAGTGGATGGTTGGTGGACGGCCATCCTGTTCCAACAAGGCTGCGATGTCAGCAAGGTGGTGGTGGATTCATGTTTTGGGCCAGAATCATGGGAAGAGAACTGGTCGGCCCCTTTAGTGTCCCCGAAGGTGTAAAGATAACCTCTGCAAAGTATGTGGAGTTCCTGACTGACCACATCCTTCCCTGGTACAGAAGGAAGAACTATGCTTTCCATAATAAAATCATCTTCATGCATGAGAATGCACCATCTCATGCTGCAAAGAATACCTCTGCATCAATGGCTGCTATGAGGATAAAAGGAGAGAAAGTCATGGTGTGTCCTCCATCGTCCCCTGACCTCAATCCTATTGAGAACCTTTGGAGCATCCTCAAGCAAAAGATCTATGAGGGTGGGAGGCAGTTTACATCCAAACAGCAGCTCTGGGAGGCTATTCTGACATCTTGCAAACAAATCCAAGCAGAAACTGTCCAAAAACTCACAAGTTCAATGGATGCAAGACTTGTGAAACTGTTATCAAATAAGGGGTCCTATGTTAAAATGTAACGTGACTTGTTAAAATGTTTAAAAAGTTAAAATGTTGTTCAAAGTTTGATTGAAATAGCTTTTGATTTCAGTAAATATGCTGCACACACAACAAATGACAATTTAAGTTCTTTACAACCTATAAAGTGTTTTGAAACTTACTCGCCTATATTTAGAGTTTTGTCGGTAACGACCCGCGTAGCTAACGCATGCTTTTTTTCCCCCTCACCTTTTAAATACCGCTGGTATTTAGAGTTCACAGAATGGCTGCGTTAGGCTCCAAAAAGGGAGCGTAGAGCATAATTTATCGCCACTGCAACTCTCAATACCAGCGGTGCTTACAGAGCTTACGGACGCGGCCAGCTTCAAAAACGTGCTTGTGCACGATTCCCCCATAGAAAACAATGGGGCAGTTTGAGCTGAAAAAAAGCAGCGTTAAGCTCCTAACGCAGACCCATTGTTTCCTATGGGGAAACACTTCCTAAGTCTGCACCTAACACTCTAACATGTACCCCGAGTCTAAACACCCCTAACCTTACACTTATTAACCCCTAATCTGCCGACCCCGCTATCGCTGACCCCTGCATATTATTATTAACCCCTAATCTGCCGCTCCATACACCGCCGCAACCTACATTATACCTATGTACCCCTAATCTGCTACCCATAACACCGCCGACCCCTATATTATATTTATTAACCCCTAATCTGCCCCCCATAACGTCGCCTCCACCTACCTACAATTATTAACCCCTAATCTGCCTACCGGAACTCACCGCTACTATAATAAATGTATTAACCCCTAATCCGCCTCACTCCCGCCTCAATAACCCTATAATAAATAGTATTAACCCCTAATCTGCCCTCCCTAACATCGCCAACACCTAACTTCAAGTATTAACTCCTAATCTGCCGACTGGAATTCACCACTACTCTAATAAATTTATTAACCCCTAATGCTAAGTCTAACCCTAACACTAACAACCCCCTAAGTTAAATATAATTTAAATCTAACAAAATAAATTAACTCTTATTAAATAAATTATTCCTATTTAAAGCTTAATACTTACCTGTAAAATAAACCCTAATATAGCTACAATATAAATTATAATTATATTGTAGCTATTTTAGGATTAATATTTATTTTACAGGCAACTTTGTATTTATTTTAACCAGGTACAATAGCTATTAAATAGTTAATAACTATTTAATAGTTACCTAGTTAAAATAATTACAAAATTACCTGTAAAATAAATCCTAACCTAAATTACAATTAAACCTAACACTACACTATCAATAAATTAATTACATACAATACCTACAAATAAATACAATTAAATAAACTAACTATAGTACAAAAAATAAAAAAGAACTAAGTTACAAAAAATAAAAAAATATTTACAAACATTAGAAAAATATTACAACAATTTTAAACTAATTACACCTACTCTAAGCCCCCTAATAAAATAACAAAGCCCCCCAAAATAAAAAAATGCCCTACCCTATTCTAAAATTAAAATAGAAAAGCTCTTTTACCTTACCAGCCCTTAAAAGGGCCCTTTGTGGGGCATGCCCCAAAGAATTCAGCTCTTTTGCCTGTAAACATACAATACCCCCCCCTTAACATTACAACCCACCACCCATATACCCCTAATCTAACCCAAACCCCCCTTAAATAAACCTAACACTAAGCCCCTGAAGATCTCCCTATCTTGTCTTCACCACACTGGGTCCCGGTCGGTCCAGAAGAGGACCGATCAGCCAATAGAATGCAAGCTCAATCTGATTGGCTGATTGGATCAGCCAATCGGATTGAACTTGAATCTGATTGGCTGATTCCATCAGCCAATCAGAATTTTCCTACCTTAATTCCGATTGGCTGATAGAATCCTATCAGCCAATCGGAATTCGAGGGACGCCATCTTGGATGACATCCCTTAAAGGAACCTTCATTCGTCGTCTAGTCGTCGGAAGAAGAGGATGGATCCGCGCCGGAGGTCTTCAAGATGGAGCCGGTCGTCATCGGATGGAAGAACATAGAAGATGCGGCTTGGATGAAGATGTTTGCCGGTCCGGATCGACTCTTCTGCCCGTATAGGATGAAGACTTCTGCCCGAAGATGGAATTCTTTAGCCGCCGCTTGGATCAAGACTTCAGCCGGAGGATGGATGTCACTCTTCAGCCCCCCACTTGGGCTTAAATGAAGACTTCGGACCCTCTTCTGGATCGATCGGGACCCGGTGTGGTGAAGACAAGGTAGGGAGATCTTCATGGGCTTAGTGTTAGGTTTATTTAAGGGGGGTTTGGGTTAGATTAGGGGTATCTGAGTGGTGGGTTGTAATGTTGGGAGGGGGGGTATTGTATGTTTTTTTTTTTACAGGCAAAAGAGCTGAATTATTTGGGGCATGCCCCGCAAAGGGCCCTTTTAAGGGCTGGTAAGGTAAAAGAGCTTTTCTATTTTAATTTTAGAATAGGGTAGGGCATTTTTTTGTTTTGGGGGGCTTTGTTATTTTATTAGGGGGCTTAGAGTAGGTGTAATTAGTTTAAAATTGTTGTAATATTTTTCTAATGTTTGTAAATATTTTTTTATTTTTTGTAACTTAGTTCTTTTTTATTTTTTGTACTTTAGTTAGTTAATTTAACTGTATTTATTTGTAGGTATTGTATGTAATTAATTTATTGATAGTGTAGTGTTAGGTTTAATTGTAGATAATTGTAGGTATTTTATTTAATTAATTTATTGATAGTGTAGTGTTAGGTTTTAATTGTAACTTAGGTTAGGATTTATTTTACAGGTAATTTTGTAATTATTTTAACTAGGTAGCTTTTAAATAGTTATTAAATATTTAATAGCTATTGTACCTGGTTAAAATAATTACAAAGTTGCCTGTAAAGTAAATATTAATCCTAAAATAGCTACAATATAATTATAATTTATATTGTAGCTATATTAGTGTTTATTTTACAGGTAAGTATTTAGCTTTAAATAGGAATAATTTATTTAATAAGAGTTAATTTATTTCGTTAGATTTAAATTACATTTAATTTAGGGGGGTGTTAGTGTTAGTGTTAGGGTTAGAATTAGCTTTAGGGGTTAAAAAATGTATTAGAGTAGCGGTGAGGTCCGGTTGGCAGATTAGGGGTTAATGCTTGAAGTTAGGTGTCGGCGATGTTAGGGAGGGAAGATTAGGGGTTAATACTATTTATTATAGGGTTATTGAGGCGGGAGTGAGGCGGATTAGGGGTTAATACATTTATTATAGTAGTGTTGAGGTCCGGTCGGCAGATTAGGGTTAATAAGTGTAGGTAGGTGGAGGCGACGTTGGGGGCGGCAGATTAGTGGTTAATAAATATAATATAGGGGTCGGTGGTGTGAGGGGCAGCAGATTAGGGGTACATAGGGATAACGTAGGTGGCGGCGGTGTGCGGTCGGCAGATTAGGGGTTAAAAAATTTTAATAGAGTGGCAGCGATGTGGGGGGACCTCAGTTTAGGGGTACATAGGTAGTTTATGGGTGTTAGTGTACTTTAGAGCACAGTAGTTAAGAGTTTTATAAACCGGCTTTAGCCCAGAAAGCTCTTAACTACTGACTTTTTGCTGCGGCTGGAGTTTTGTCGTTAGATTTCTAACGCTCACTTCAGCCAAGACTCTAAATATCAGCGTTAGAAAGATCCCATTGAAAAGATAGGATACGCAATTGACGTAAGGGGATCTTCGGTATGGAAAAGTCGCGGCTGGAAAGTGAGCGTTAGACCCTTGCCTACACGACTCTAAATACCAGCGGTAGCCCAAAACCGGAGCCTCTAACGCTGGTTTTGACGGCTAACGCCAAATTCTAAATCTAGGCCACTGTGCGTAATAATTTGGAACAATGCATTGTAAGTTTTTTATTTTGAAAAAAAATATTGTTATTATTAGGAGGTTTGTTCAATAAAATTTGAATTGTACTCAATTATAATTATTAATCAATTATTTAGGTAAATGAGAATGATATCATTGGCATAATAATTTGGAACAGGGTGTATATATGTATATAGTCATATACATATATATTTACAAATTGCTGCCGTCACTGTGCTACTTACCCCCTGTGCTGCGCGAGTTCTCATGCCGTGTGTCATGAGCCTATTGGAGCGTGCTCTCGTGAGTGCAATGCTTCCCAGCAATGCAAACGCGAGCTCGCATTCACATTGCTGTCAACTTGTAATACCAGCGCACTTTAGCGTGCACTGGGATTACTAAGTGGAGCGCTAATATCGCTTTAAAGAAAGCGATATAAAGTGCTCCACTTGTAATCTGGACCTATATTTTTAGACATATTAAGTTTGAAGTTATTAAAGATTGTTAATTAATTTATATACATGCTCTTAAAATGATTTTTTGTGATGGTTACATTCGCTTTTTTGTATAATAGTATTATGAGTTGTGCAAAATACTAATAGTATTATGAGTTGTGCAAAATAATTTAGTTTTGGAGATGTAAATTATCACTGTGGTCATAAAATCAAGTAAAAAAAAATATTTTTAGATTTGCACTCAAGTTACTCTAGCGAGCAGAAACCTTTTTATATGTTTAAAAAAGTTAAACCAAAACACAGATATAGTAAAATAGCATAGTAACCACTCCAGACATATTGTAAACATGTTGGAAAGTAAATGCATTTTAATGTAAAATTCCTTTACAGTAGATAAATTTAAGTTTGTGATAACTGTGTGTTAGTGATATATGCAGTTTTAATGTCATGCTTTTATCTCTCCAATAATGTGGGCTTGGTTGCTAATTCCTGTCACGATTTTGGTCCAGAAAGGGAGTTTACATTATGGCCCGTAGAAGATGCATATACATGACTAAGTGCACTTTTGGTATGTTTAAATTATGGTTTTAATGTATGAACCATTCCGGTGGGTCCATATAGTATTCTCCTATTTTAGCTTCTGTTGCCTACATAATCTCACTGCATGCAATAGTCTTCAGGGGACAATGTCTGTAATTAGGTTAAGATCAAGCTTTGGACCAAGCGATACAAAGTCTTGAATCTGAAAAAAAATAATGTGCACTGGTAGTTTCCCCCTCGATAGCTTTAATGGAAAGGACAAGAATAAGTACTTTTCTTACATAATTTTTGCTGAATTGCTAAAACTAAGAAAGAATGTAGAGAACTTTAGAGTGATTGCAACAGTACCTTACTTTCTTCTGACAATATGTAGGTCTGAAACTTACATCTTTGTATTATTCGTGCAGACAAAGGAGTTGATTAGAAGAGCGATACAAAATGCTTTCCATGGGTTTTCTTACGCTTTCAAATTAGACCACCTGATGGTGGTTTTCTATTTATTTTACTTTGTGAAAATCTATTAGATAAGTTGCATTGATAAGCCCACCAATATTATAATATTTCAGAAAACACTTGTAATTTTGTAAATTTTTTATTTAATATTAATGATAATGACCATATGAAAACACAATCTGGAATGTTACAAACAGCATATTGTAACTGTTTGCATAACTTTTTAGAATACTTATTTTTTATACATACTCAGTTATCATTTTAATAAATATTAATATAATTATTTTCTGATTTAATAGTAAGTTAAAACTTGATTCAGATAATACTTTAAAACTCATACACAGCTACAATAAATGATACCTATAATATTATAAACTGATATTTTGTATGAAAAATCTGAATTAAAAAACATTAGGCAGTTATTATAAATACTAAATCAACTAAATGGCATTTTCCCTTTTACCTCCTATATTTTGATTCTGTGTAGGTTCGCATAAACTCATGATATTAGTCTGTTTTTCCTACTCTCTTTCTTGTGTTTACTCAATTTAATGGTATGACAATCTAATACTCCTTTTTTATTACATATAATTTGGGTGGTTTTCCTAATTCAAAAGCTGATGTCTCACTCTCTAATGCATTGTAATGCCATAGAAAACAACCCCATGTGAAATATTTGCACAGCAAAGGCCAACTGAAAAACTTAAATTTAGAATCTTCTTCGTTTAAATATCCATACAACTCTACTCATAACCAATTCCTCTTTCTTTTAACACCTATAAATTTTCTGAATGGGGCAGGTGCTCTGCCAAAGATTGTGTGCCAATACCCCTTATTGATGGTTACCCAAGACCTCATTTTGGTGTTCATGACCACAAGGTAGAATGCAACTGGCTGGTAGACAAGTATCTCTGAGCACCCAGCTCAGTTTCCTTAAAGGGACAGTCAACACCAGAATTTTTATTGTTTAAAAAGATATATAATCCTTTAATTACCCATTCCCCAGTTTTACATAACCAACACTGTTATATCAATACACTTTTTACCTCTGTGATTACCTTGTATCTAAGCCTCTGCAGAATTCCCCCTTATCTCAGTTCTTTTGATAGACTTGCATTTTAGCTAATCAGTGCTGACTCCTATGTAACTCCACGGCCGTGAGCACAATGTTATCTATATGGCACACATGACCTAACGCTCTCTAGTTTTGAAAAAAACTTAAAAATGCATTCAGATAAGAGGCGGCCTTCAAGGGCTAAGAAATTAGCATATGAGCCTACGTAGGCTTAGCTTTCAACTAAGAATACAAAGCAAATTTGATGATAAAAGTAAATTGGAAAGTTGTTTAAAATTACACACCCTATCTGAATCATGAAAGTTTATTTTTGACTAGCCTGTCCCTTTAGGTGCAAGTATATGTAGGTAATGCTGCTGGTAAACAGTATAGGGGGGAAAAAGCACTTATCCTGCAGCGTGTGATCAGTAGGCCCCTTTTAGACCTGCTGAAAGGCAGCTGCTTTTTTTGCCATATTTTAGAGCCATTGCTGTTTCTTAAACAAAAAATAAGAACCGAAAACTGAAACATTGGAGGTGGGTGGTATAGAGCAGGGGGAGAGTATGAGATTAAAGTCCCTTTCAGTTAAAATTCCTCATTTACTTCAAATCGATAGCTATAAAAGAAATGGCAAGTATAATTATTTTCTTTACTTATGTGGTTAGGCAACTATGAATTTGTTACCCTGTGAAAATAAATGAATGTAAATGATCCCCCCAGATATTAGTGAATCAGCTTATTTGGCATACAAAGCAATTGTAGAGAGAGTTTTAAGAAATCATAGTAAAATTTAGGATAGTGATCTTTTTTGAAGTAAGCAAAGTAATGTTTAGTTATACATTAGTTATTTAATTTATTTTAACAATGTAAGCAAACAGAGAAACTGTTCAGGAATCATGGACAAATGTCACACAAAAAACAACACCCTTCAATTTCCTGGATATATTAATAGATGCTTGGCATTGTTATGCGTTAGGCCATGGTAATTTATATTTGAGAAGTGGAAAATAATTTCCATGCAATGTGAATTGTTGTAACCTATTCAGTGCCAGCATAGCTTTATTGCTACATGACACTGGCCAACAGAAAAATCTAGTAACGCTGGGCCTCAATAAAGTATTAGATAACAATTTCTGGCTAATTATCATAATTACAGTCCAGAGCATAGATTTTTTTTTCCTTGACAAGTGTTAGCTAAAGATTTTAACAATTGGAAGAAACATGCAAATTGGTTTTAACAGCTGTTAAACTTTGAGAGATGCTATTTCTTTTTTAGAAAATAATTATGACTTCGGGATGAGAAAATGGATTGTACGCTCTCCGAATAGGGAATCACTGTCAGAGTTATTAATGGAAATATCAGTAAACCAATCTTTTCTGTGAAAGAAAAACATAAAATGCAAGTAAAATGCAGCATACAAAATATCTTTGTGACTGAGTCACAACCACCTTGGGCCAGATTACAAGTGACTTGCTAAATATCTTTTTCCTTTTTGCGCTAACTGCGCTTGAAGTACAAATTTATTGCGGCTGGATTAGCGAGTGTATTAAAAGTAGAAAGTACAAAATTAGTGCAAGAGCGAAAGACCAAT